>NC_134580.1:33915328-34112828 GCF_037038515.1 Microtus pennsylvanicus
CAGTCATTATGACTGAGGAAATGATCTTGTGTGTTTCCTTTCGTGGGCCCTGCTGAGAGTGACTGCGACCCTCGGGATAGCTCCCCACCTGGCCCACCCCTTGGGGGCCCATGGTTGTTGAGGGTTGGTCAGCCAAGGTTGGCAAAAGATGGAGTGAAATGTGGGCTGCAGTATATGCCAGGTAGCCTGGAGGGATCCAGCTGCCGAAGTGGTGTTTTATTGGCCTTGTCCAGTACCACATCGGTGATATGGGGCAGTCCTTCTGGTTTCTGCATACTGGCAAAGATGAATTGAGAGCCGAGCAGGAATTCCCTGTCATAACGCTTCTTTCTTTGAAGGTTCAGAGGCTTCCACTGATCTGACTTGTACTTGTACTTCTGCTCCCTAGGCTGGACGTTCTCAGCATTGTGGATTTTGTCTTCCATAGAGTCTCAGGTTCCATCTGCTTCCTCAGGCTGTGGGGCACAGTGCTGCCCTCAGACTCTGGGCTTGGGTTGATGCTTGTGGGAGGCTGATTCTCTACCTCTGGTACTGCTGGTCCACCTCATTGAAGGCCTCTAGAAGGTCACCACAGCCTCCTTCTTATTTAGCTCTTTAATTTTCTGCCTCCTCTTTGTCACAGAGCTGCCACTTGGGTGGCTGCTGCCACCTCTAAATTTTTGAGACAACTGGGCAGGGACAGGAGTGCCGTCAAGGGGGAGTTCCTCAGCTACCTTCTCACTCGTAGCTCCCCGCCCTCTTCTTCTTCCTCCTGAGCAGGAGAAGTATCTGAAGGAGCCACAGATGGAGTGGCAGAGAGAGTGGTGGCTGGTGCCATGGATGAAACCTCCTTGACCTGTTCCTCTGGCTCACTGACTGGGTCACAGCTTAGGTCCACAGCTGGTGGTGGTGAGGGGGCTCCATTGAGCAGTTCCTCAGGCTGGGCAGATGGAGCAATGGGCACAGGTGATTCAGATGCACAAACTAAAAGAGGGGGGAGAAGCTGGCTCTGTGCTTGATTCCACCTCTGGTTCCCAGATCCTTGGATGGGTTTCCGCCCTGTGAAGTGCCAGGGACGCGGAAACCGGGAGAGGACTGGAAGAGAACTCGGATTCTGGAATGGGTTTGCTAAGGGTCACTTCTGCTTCCAGTATGGGTTCAGCAAGAGTGGGTTCTGGAGAGAGGCAATATGGCTCCCCAGTTTCACAAGAGATGAGGGGCGATTCTTCTACAGACATTTGTATCATCCCCGTTGTCATAGTGTCCCCAGGAATAGAGAGGACTCCAAGATTAGACTCAGACCCTGGCTCCAAAATTGGGGGTGGTGATGAGGTTGGAGAAAGTGATGAAGGCAGAGATTCTGTGCCAGGGCTGTGTTCTGGGCCAGGCAGTCCTGCTGCCCCCAATAGCTGCTTATCTGGCCGGATAATGACAGCAACCCAAGGCGACTCCCCATTGGGCTGAGGCTCCAGGCCGCCTTCCATCTGGGGAGGAGTAAGTGTGGAGGCAGTGCGGGCCCCAGACATGATCTCTTCTGTGCTATCCTTCCACGCTTGGTTTGGTTCTCGAATTCGGATAGTTTTCCAGTCCTTCTTAGGGGCAATCTGGGGCGGCTGGTTCATCAGAACTGGGGCAGGAGCCACACCAGCAGGAAACTGCTGCACACCTTGGGCTGGATAATAGGCACCAGGTAGGTCCCAAACTCGGTAGGGCTTGCACCGGGATAGAAGCCTGGAGCCCTTGGCTGCACAGGGTACTGTTGTTGGGACAACATATGCGGAACGCCCCTGTCCAGGGATATAATAGGCTCCTTGGGAGGCTGAATAGGAGATCTGGGAAGGGGTCATCACTACTTGGGATCCAGCAGGGTAGACATGGGTAGCTGGGCCAGGACGGGCAGGGGCTGCACTCTGTACTCGGGAGGCTGCACTGCTCGGGGGCTGGGCCTGGCTAGGGTAGAAGTGTTGGCAGGCTGAGAAGGCGTGTTTATTTGTGGCGTGCTAAAGCCCACCGGGGCAGTATGCCCCCGGGAGAAACTTTGGCTGTGGGAGTCCAGGGGACCTGGCTGGTGGGGGGGGGCTGTGGGCTGAGAAGCTTTGTTTATTTCATTTGGTGCCACATCAGGGTCCCCCCAGCACCCTCTCGGTTAAGAATAATTCCACAGTGCGGCCTACAGGTTCTGGGCATCCGACGGCCTAGGGCTGGGAGATGAGGTACGGTATCAACCCGGCTCCACGGGGCCCAAGCCAACCAGATCGGAAAATCCAGGTCTCGCTGGCACCAGGCTCTCGGATCACAAATGAAGCCGGCTGCCTCGGCCGTGGTGTCCCCACCCCCTACCCCGGGATACCGGGTTCAGAGCCTGCCGGGGCACTCTCACGGGGCCAGAGAGGCCTGAGACCGCCCGGGAATACAAGCCAGGAAGGGCGCGAATTTGGCCGCGCCAGCAGGGCGGGCGGCGACGGCAGCGGAGCCGGCTCGGGGCTCCTCCCTGCCAGCCGCCGCCTCCCTGCCCTGGGCAACCGGCCAGTGCCAAAGAACAAAATGTCATTTCCCGGTGGCCGCCCAGCGGAGGAGGCTGTCTTGTCGGGGGGGGGGGGAGAGAGAGACACAGAGAGAGAGAGAGACAGAGAGAGAGAGAAAGAGAGACAGAGAGAGAGAGACAGAGAGAGAGAGGAGGAGGAAGGAGGAGGAGGAGGAGGAGGAGAAGAGGGGAGGGGAGGGGGAGAGGGGAAGGGGGGAAGAGGAGAGAGAGGGGGGAGGGGCATGGGGGAGAGATGGGAGAGAGGGGAGGAGAGGGGAGAGGCCTGGTGAGTTTTATGTCAGCATTTATAGTAAAAGAGACCATGCCTAAGTGGGCTTATAGGCTATTGGCTGAATGAGTTCCCACGATATTTTCCCATTCTGTAGGCTGCTGCTTGATGTCATCTGACTTATGAAGCTTTTCAGTTTCATGAGGTTCCATTTATTAATTGTTGATCTAAGTGTCTGTGCTATTGGTGTTCTGTTATCTTTTGTGTCAATGTGTTTAAAGCTATTCACCACTTTGTCTTCTATCAGATTCAGTGTATCTGGTTTTATCCACTGTTTTGATCCACTTGGACTTGAGTTTTGTTCAGGGTAATAAGGGTCGTCTGCATTCTTCTACATGCAAACATCCAATTAGATGACCACCATTTGTTGAAGATATTTTCTTTTTTTTTTTATTGTGTATTTCTGGCTTCTTTATCAAAAATCAGTTGTCAATAGATGGATGAACTTATGTTTGTGTCTTCAATACCATTTCATTTATTCACCCATCTGTGTTTTACGGCAATAGCATGTGGCTTTTACTACTAAAGTTCTATAGTACTTTGAGACCAGGGATGGTGACACCTCCAGCAGTTCTTTTATAGTTCTGGATTGTTTTAGGTATCCTAGACTTTTTGTTTTTCCATATGAAGTTGAGAGTTGTCCTTACAAGGTCTATAAAGAATTGTATTGGAATTTTGATGAGGATTTCATTGAATCTGTAAATTGCTTTTGGCAAGATGGCCATTTTTACTCTATTAATCCTACCAGTCCATGAGCATGGGAGATCTTTCCATCAACTCATATCGTCTTCAATTTCTTTCTTCAAATCCTTGAAGTTTTTGTCATTCAAGTCTTTCACTTACTTGGCTAGAGTCACCACAAGATACTTTATATTATTTGAGGCCATTGTGAAAGGTGTTGTCTCCCGAATTTCTTCTTTTTTCTTTATTCTTCCCTCATCTATTATATCCTGATAGCAGTTTCCTTTCTCTCTCCTCCTCTTCTCCCCTCCCCCATCTCCTTTCTGCCCCAGATCCCTTCCCCTTTCCCTTCTCATGGGTATTAATGCAACATGGCACACAGTCTATTTGTCATTTGTACATAGGAGGGCAACTGATTTTTTTTCAGTTGATATTGTATCCAGTCACTTTGTAAAAGTGTTTATTATCTGTTGGAGTTCCCTGGTAGAAATTTTAGAGTCATTTATGTATACTGTCAAATTATCTACAAATAAAGATAATTTGGCTTCTTCCATTCCAATTTGTATTCCCTTGATTTTTAATTGTCTTTGCTCTAGCTAGAACTTCAAGTACTGTATTGACTAGATATAGAGAAGATGGACAGCCTTGTTTGTTCTTGATTTTTTTTGGAATAATTTTGGGTTTCTCTCCATTTAATTTGATGCTGGCTATAGGCCTTCTGTAAATTGCCTTTATTATGTTTATGTATGTCCCTTGTATCCCTGATCTCTCCAGGACGTTTATCACAAAGGGGCTTGGATTTTGTCAGTGTGATGAAACCTACTTGATCATCTTTTTGACATGTTATAGGATTTTGTTTGCAAGTATTTTATTGAGTATTTTTGTCTCTATGTTCATAAGAGAAACTGGTTCTATAATTCTCTTTCTTTGTTGGGTCTATATATGGTTTTGGTATCAGGGTGACTATGACCTCAAAACTGAATTGGGCCATGTTCCTTCTGTTTCTATTTTCTGAATAAATTTGAGGAATATTTTGTGTTAGCTCTTCTTTTAAAGTCTGGTAGAATTCTGCCCTAAAATCATCTGGTCCTAGGCTTTTTTTTTTCTTGGTAGAGTTTTAATGACTGTTTCTATTATACTAGGGGTTATTGGTGAAAACCAACTTCTAGAAACATTTCCCTAATTACAGTACATTTGTACAAGAATGGGCCCACTCAATACCCAGATTTGAATAGTGGAGGGACTCTGGGGGCTGTGCTGTTTGCTGCTGATAGAGGAGTCATGTACCCACTGGTGATACCGCTGCATTCCAGTGGATAGTTTCTATCCAATGTCCAGATGCTCCATGCTAAATTAAATGGATTTTAAAACAAAACCTGAGATTGTGGATCTGGGAAGGGGACTGGGTGGGATGATGATTGTGGTGCTGGATAGACTTGGAGGGAGCCAAGAGAAGGAGTGTGTAGAGGTAATCAAAAAACTTTATGTACCTGTATAAAATTATATTAGAACAAAATTAATCAATTAAAATGATCGAAAGCTCAGCACTCAGGCAGCAGAGACAGGCAGATCTTTGTGAGTTCAAGGCCAGCCTGGAGTAAAAAAAGTGATCCAAAGCTACAAACTGAATGACATTCTCATTGACTTGAGGAAATAAATCTAGAGTGACCAACACCAAGATACAGTATAAAGAGTTGCTGAACTTTAAAATAAAATAATAAGCCTTTGGTCTATTAGGCAAAACTAATAAGCAACCTAAAGGAAAATTAATATATAAAAGATACATATGAGATCCAGGTGGTGGTGGTGCAAACCTTTGATCCCATCATTCATGAGGCAGAGTCAGGTGGATATCTGTGAGTTTGAGGCCAACTTGGTCTACAGAGTCAGTTCCAGGACAATCAAGGCTACACAGAGAAACCTTGTCTTAAAAAACCCAAACCAAAACCAAAACAAGATGCAGATAGTGACTATTAATGTGATATTACTAAGAAATCTGATAGAGGAAGAGATTCAGACAAGATAACAAAAATAGGAAGGCAGGCAGAAGAGAGAGGGAGGTAGAGAGGAAGAGAGAACAAATACAAGGACAGATCAGGTGCTCATTAAAAATAGTGACATGGAAGTGAAATGAAAGAAAAACTAAAAAGGTAAGAATAGCATGAGATGGTTGTAGATTCAATGTAGAGGTAGAGCTAGGACAATTAGGGAATGTTAAGTTTAAATTCCTCTTTACTAGGAATCTGCCACCACTGATATAATAAGCCAGTCAAACCGAATCAATAAATCCAGGTTTATTTTGAACACAGCATTCCTGGGTGTCCCAAAGGAAAGTTGAGGAGACCATGTGTTTGTTCTCAGGGGGCAGTTTAAATACCCTGTGGGAATGGTCTTGAGCATCTCTGTGGAGGGGTCATCATTTGGAGGACGTTCTCAGGGCAGAGTCTGAGCAGCTTTCTCAGGGTGGGATCTGGACTGAGGCAGCTCCAGGGGAGCTGACCATTCTAGACTCTTTGAATGTATGGATGCCAGGGGTACATGCTGTTCTGAGTATGGAGGCAGCAGTACTGATAGTGTGATTTTTAACTGTTATGTGTATATTCTGAATATACTGAACAGGCGACAGTAGCTTCTGCATCATTTCCTGTGTCCTTGTGGACCAGGATTCTGGATGTGAATGACTTTAACAGAGACAAATCAACAAATACCTCAAGTTTTCTCTTATATGGTGGACCCATATTAAAAAAGATGTGAAAATAAATGGCAAAATAAGGTACGCTAAAAAAAGACACGAAATTTCCTTGAAATGAATTGGAAATATTAATATGAATTTATGAAGTATTTTTTAATTAATATTGGGTTTCATCATAGCATCTTCTCATAAAGTATTTTAATCTTATAGAATATGTATGTGAACTAATGGTACAGCCTATTGCTAAAGACAATACCTACATAATTCGTTGAGTACAGAAAGTTGAGCTGTTGTCTATCTAGAGCCTTCACGCCTACTGACTAGTGTTCATGGTACTGGAAGGAACTCTGCATGTTATCTGAGGATAAAAGTAAACAGCAATAGAGCCACAAACCCTTTGATTTGCACTGAGAACTTGCCTGAAAGACCCACTGTTAGAATAGTATCAGAAAGCCTGTGGGATTAGCCAACCAATATCTTATTGGATGTAAGGTCCACTCAATGAGATGGACTCCATACCAGACACTGTACTGTTTAGTCAATGTTGGAGCCCACAAGTATTATATGATAAATGTACAGTTGAGAGAAAAATAGATCATCAGGAGTATATACTCCATATGGAGAACTTGATTATAGACAGATCATCAGGAGTATACACTCCATATGGAGAACATATAGACAGATCAT
Organism: Microtus pennsylvanicus; assembly: GCF_037038515.1. Lineage (NCBI taxonomy): Eukaryota > Metazoa > Chordata > Mammalia > Rodentia > Cricetidae > Microtus > Microtus pennsylvanicus. The sequence continues at coordinate 33,922,181 of NC_134580.1, forward strand.
CAGGAGTATATACTCCATATGGAGAACTTGATTATAGACAGATCATCAGGAGTATACACTCCATATGGAGAACTTGATTATAGACAGATCATCAGGAGTATACACTCCATATGGAGAACTTGATTATAGACCTTTGGGAGAACTTGTCTTTTGGACAGTCAGTTCTGTAGAAACCATCTTCAAAATGGGATTCATTCCCAAAGTACCTCAGCAGTGTAACTTCCTCCTGTACAGGCAGCAGAATAACCTTCCATGGGCCTTAGAGCAATAACATTCACTCTTTGTTCTAATAATCAGATCTGCATAAAGTCAATCTTCCACAATTGCCTTTGCTAACAGACCATGTAGGAATTTCTAAAGATAGGAAGAGAGTGTGCCTGCCCTTACTGACAAATAGGTCTGGGCATCCCTAAAGCTGGTTATCACAAAAGAGATTGGGGTGAAGGGAGTGGGTGAGTCCAGGGTTCAGTGATGTCTAGTGATATTATCTAATGTTTTGGAATGTCAGGTATTTCTGCTTGGATGTTACCCTTCCTGGGTAGTGTCACTTTTTTCTGGAGTACTGCCTTGCTGGGTCCTACCTTTTTTTTTTTTAATGATTCTGAGCTGCATGTTGAGACCATAGTCTGTGTGGGTTATAAAGACTGGAAACCTCATGGGAAGGGGAACAGCAAACACAGCGAGAACAATAGGAATAGCAAAAAATGAGGAACAGTATGGCCATTAGAGAGGCAATATAAAGAATAAATGAGACGTGATAAAAAGATTTGTGTTGGAGTGGAAGGTCTTTCTGACTATGTGCTGCTTATATTGTTTAATGAATAAAGAAACTGGCTTGACCTATAGCAAGGTAGAAGGAAGGTGGAGTCAGAGAGAAGCCGTGGAGCTGCCAGAGATAGACATTGGGAACTTTACCTGGTAAGCCATAGCCACATGGTGATATGCAGATTAATAGAAACGGGTTAAATTAATATAAGAGTTAGCCAGGAAGAAGTTAGAGCTAATGGGCCAAGCAGTGATTTAATTAACACAGCTTCTGTGTGATTATTTCTGGTCTAAGCTAGCTGGGTGGCCAGGAACCAACAAGTGGCCTCCTTACATGAGTTAATTTATTTTGTTTTTACCCCTTTAGTCAGATTTTTGCCTGCTATAGTGATTTTTTTCCTGAACCCTGGGAGGTTTAATGAACTTGATGCCAAAATAAACCTTAATAGGTCAAGAACCTGCATGGATCTGGGGGAAATTAAATACTACATTCTGCTAAAGGAATATTCGTAAAATGACTACTAACAACATTCTGCTATACTCATAGATTAGTATCTTACTCAGCCACCATCAGAGAAGCTTCCTCCTGCAGTAGATGGGAACAAAAACCGTGCCAGGGCCCAGTTATGAGTCTGTTCCACCTTGACTAACAGAGAGTGTGAGCTTATTCTTCAAAGATGCTGACAACAGGTGTTACTCCAAACAAGTTATCCTGACCTAAGATGTAGATCTTGGTGTTTTGCATATTAAGATGGCCCATAAAGATGAATCCACTCCACCTTGACCAAAGATCTGAGAATTCAAGTCTATTCCTGCTCCTTCACGGAGATTGGCAGAAGGTTCCAGGGAGTAGCTGCTCCTTTTGGAGTGAAGTATATAAGCTTATGAAAAATAATCCCAGGTGGATTCAGAATTCAGTGTTCACTGAATGTCTTTCCTGGTTCTGTTCTGTGTTTCTGTCTTTTATTCCTCTCAGATCTCTTTTCCTTTTGCTTAATATTTCTAATCCTCACACTTCTACTCTGGAATGTCCAAATTCTGTTGAGGCTAGACCCCAACAAAACAGAGACACACACAATACAGTGTGCAGAGTATGAGAGACGTTAGAACACTCAGTTCTAAATGGGATATCTCCATCAATCTCTCCTTTCACAGCTCTATGGTAGAATAGACAGAAAGATTGATATGCCTCCATCAGATCCCTCCCCTCAGGGCTCAAGAACCTTGAGGAAGAGGAGGCAGAAAGATTGTAAGAGTCAGAGAGGACTAAGGACACCCAGGAAACAGGCATTACAGATACAGGACTGACAAATGCATGAGCTTACAGAGACTATGGCAGCATGTGTAGGACCTGCGCACGTCTAAACCGAATGGGAGTGCCAGTGCTGAGAGAGGTAGACACAAATCCTCATCCCTAATCCAGAAACTGTATCCAACTTAGGTGTCTCACCAGAATCTCGACAAGTATGCAGATCCCTCTTAAGGATATACCTCAAGAACAATGGGAGATGGCCAACACAAAATGAACTTAATGACATTTTTGGACATTCTTTGTCTTATAATGCTTTTTGTGGGCACTATATTTATTTTATTTCTCCTTACAGATCTTTTGTGTATATATTATAGTTTCCAGTGTTGTGTTTTTATGGGATTTCTGTATGAGAAACCTTGTATGTCTCTGTGTCTATGTATGTGTTTCTTGTGCTTTTTTTGTTTTTTTCTTCTGTTTGTTTCTTCTTATTCTGATTTGTTTGTTTCTCTTTTATATTATAATTATTTTTAGAAGCCTGTTTGTATGCTAATGAAGCATGAAAGAAAGGGTATAGATTTGGATGGGTGGGAAAATATGAAAGATATGGAAGGAGTTGTGGTATGGGAAACTATGATCAGAATATATTGTATTAAATAAACCTATTTTCAATTTAAAAATATGTGTGTTCACATTGATCTCCATGTGCACACTCATGGAACTGTGCACCCATGATACTGGATTGAGGTGTTGATTTTTTTTTTTGATCATTAAAAGGTGTTTGAAGGAATGATCAATTTCAGGTCTGGAGCATAGAATGAACATGATGTAATTGCAATGTTTTGTCACATTGGTTAATGAAGAAGTTATACAAATTTTTAGTGTCCACTTCAGAAGCACTTAGGACCACACTCAAAGAAGTTTCTTCTGGCTAAAGTTGGGATTCTGGGTGTTTCCAGAGGAAGTGTAATTCATTTCCTTTTTCCCCTTGTGGTTTAGGGGTTGAATTTAAGACTTCACGAACATAGGTGAGGGTTCTCTTCCAGTGAAGACACCCTCACTTCCCTTTTCAGTTATTTTCTTTTACATTTAAAATTTAATATGATGTATCTATATGTGTGTCTATGTGTATGAGCGTAGTTACAGGAGTTACAGGAGTCAGCTGCTGGGTGTGGGGTGCTGGGAACTGAATTTTGCCCAGTTGGAAGAGCCTTTGTTGCTTTGCATTTTGAGACAAAGTGTCCTTAAATTGCCTGGACTAACCTTGGCTGATGCTGTAGCTCCAGAAGATTTTGAATTTACAGCCTTCTCATCAAAGTCTCCTACTTAGCAGGGATTATAGACCTCTGCCCATGAGTTTGACTTAATTCACTGTCTTTTAAACTGGTAAGTAAAGGGAAATAGCTGAGTAGTTATTTTTTAAACTTCTTAAGTATTTTTATTTTTTCTCGTTTATTAAACATAGATTCTTTTCTTACACAATATAACCTGAATACCATTTCCCCTTCCTCTACTCCTCCCAGTTCCTCGCCACCTCTTTGCCCATGCAGATCCACTCCCTTTCTGTCTTTCACTAGAAAAAGAATAGGCTTCTAAGACATAACAAACATAACAAAATAAAATATACTAAGATAAAATAAAAATTATTGTATCAAAGTTAAACAAGCGAAGCCAACAGAAAATAAAAGAGCCCCAGGAGCAGGCACAAGAATCAGAGACCCACTTGTTCACAGATTCAGGCGCTCCATAAAAGTACTAAAGTGAAAGCTGTAGTGTGTCTGCAGGGAACCTGGTGCAGATCCATACAGGCCCTGTGAGTGCTGAATCAGTCTCCGAGTCTGTGAGTTTTCCAAACAGTTATTTTGATATGCATAATTACACATAGCTGCCATTAAAAAATGTAACAGTAGTATTTAAGGAAATGTTCTTCTATAAATAAGTTCCAACTGAATAACTGTATCCCCAATACCACCACTTTGAACCCCCCGTCAGTTAATATTTAGATACTGATGTCAATAACTGTAGCATCACATGCATGAAGCAAAGCACAAATAAAAAACTCCCTGGATAGGTGTTATCTGCTTATTGGTGAAATGGTAGTTTGTCCTCTGTGATCTTACTAAAAAGTGTGAACATGAAACTGATTTATCTTGGATTACAGGCATCAGTTTGCCAAAACCTAGAAAAGAAGGAACCATGTGACACTGAGTCATGAATCCAGAAGCATCCAAATATAGACCGTCAAGCATGGTGTAGGACAAAAATCCATCGATAATCCAAACACATGTTTAATAGATGCATTGACTCACTTTCGAGCATAAATAATCAATAGGTAAAACAGGCTATTTTCTTTCTTTTTTAAAAAAAATAATTTATTTTTATTTTATGTACATTGGTGTTTTGCCTACATGTATATCTGTGTGAGGGTGTCAGATCTCCTGGAACTGAAATTATAGACAGTTGTGAGCTGCCATGTGGTGCTGGGAATTGAACCTGGGTCCTCTATAAGAGCACCTAATACTCTTAACCTCTGTGCCATCTCTCTAGCTCCCAAGGTCCTTTTCTTTTCTTTTCTTTTCTTTTCTTTTCTTTTCTTTTCTTTTCTTTGTTTATTTCCTTTCTTTTCCTTTCCTTTCCTTTTCCTTTTCCTTTCTTTTCTTCTTCCTTTTTTTCAAAACATGCTTCCTCTGTAGCTTTGGAGTCTGTCCTGGAACCCCCTCTCTAGACCAGGCTTGTCTTGAACTCACAGAGATCCGCCTATCTCTGTCTCCTAAGTGCTGGGATTAAAGCTGTGCACAACCACTACCTTTGGCTAAGACAGGTTTCTTTTGACCTACATCATTTTGTGGGAAGCTGTGTGTTGTCTGCTTGTTTGTCTGTAGACCACATAAGAGCAAATGAGACCTATATAAGAGTGTCCCCAAACAATAACTTCAGAGTTATAAGGCCTTACAATTTTTAAAAATTTAATACATGAATACCTATATACATATTTATAACATTACAGGGATTTGAAATAAATAACATATTTTTAAAGCCTTCAATAATAGAATTTACAATGGAAACAATTAAAAAAATTTAGTGATAGAAACACTAGCAGAATTGATAATAATATTGTAAATTATTTCTAAATAAAAATATTGATAAGATAAGCCTCGGTTTCTCAGAAAATTGGCAATCAATCTACCTCAAGACCTAGTTATATCATTCTTGGTCACATACCCAAAGAATGCTCAATCATACCATAAGCACATTTGTTCAAATATGTTCATAGCTGCATTATTCATAATATTTAGAACATGGAAACAACCTAGATGCCCCTCAACTGAAGAATGGATAAGGAAAATATGGTAACTTTACTCAGTGGTAAAAAACAATGACACCATGAAATGATGCATTGACAGGAAGAAAAATGAATGGAAGGGAATTTTTAGATGAAAAGAGATGAAAAATAATTACAAACTGTGGTGTCCAGGGAGTCACATGGGGGGGGCAACACCATAAACAAACAGCAGATTAGGTAAAGGGTAGTGATTGTTCTTGTTGGGATGAAAGGAGTTATGACTGACACAGAGTCCTTGGAGGAGCTTCAAAAGTGATCAGCACAGGTTATGGTGTGTCATGGTGCATATGTGTTGTTTGTGAGCACCACCTCTGTCCAAGGAGGCCAGAAGAAGAGGAAGACAGATCCCTTGGAACTAGACTTAGGAAGCTGTGAACCTTTCAGGTCGGGACTGAGAACCAATCTTGGATCCTTGGGATATGGATATCTACTTTAAAATAGCTTTTTAAGTATCATTTATTCTTTCTGACTTTTGGTCTCGGTATTGTTTTTCAATAAAATATTAAAGTAAGCCTAGTCCTTTCCTAGAAAGCTGTGCTGCTCAGACGCCAGCCCGTGTGCATTCTTGTGCAGTGATGGACCCAGACAGGTCAATGCCATGTTTTCACACCATGATTTTGTACGGCTGCTGCTTTTACCAGGAATAATTCTTCTAGGTCCAAAGCTGGTCCTGGGCCCAGGTTGGCTGGCTCCCTTACAGCATACTTTTTCTTTTTATAATTCTAATTCATGCAGATATCCATCTTCCTGAATCTGTTGCCATTTCTTGTTTGATGTGTTTTGAGCTGCTACTTGCTGTTCAAAACTGAAGAGTCTTTCTTGCTACATTTTTCAGAGATTCCCATCTTCTTTTAGGGATTTGGCATTTTAAACTCTGATCTTTGGCATTGCTCATTGTCCTCTTGGCAGTCAAAGTTTTAATTTTCTTTGTCTTGACCTTAGGCAATGTCATCTGTATTCTGGCCTTCTCTCAGTCTAACCATGAAACACTTAGAAAGAATGGTGAATCCAAGAGAATGTCAAGAAACTAGACATTAAAATTCTAAATAATCCAATTTAAAAGATCGGGCACTGAACTGAACAGAAGAAGTTCAAATGGTCAAAAGACACTTAAGGTCATGCTCAACCTCCTTAGCAATCAGGGAAATGCAAATCAAAACAACCTTGAGATACCATCTTATACCTGTCAGAATGGCTAAAATCTGATAATAAAATGGTAACCCATGCTGGAGAGGATGTGGAGTAAGGGGAACACTCATCTATTGCTGGTGGGAATACAAACTTGTGCAACCACTTTGGAAATCAGTGTGGCAGTTTCTCAGAAAACTGGGAGTCAACCTACCTCAGGATCCAGCAATTACACTCTTGGGAATATACCCAAGAGATGCCCAATCATACTTCAAAAGCATTTGTTCAACTATGTTCATAACAGCATTATTTGTAATAGCCAGATCCTGGAAACAACCTAGATGCCCCTCAATGAAAGAATGGATAAAGAAAGTATGACACATCTACACATTAGAGTACTACTCAGCAGTAAAAACAATGACATCTTGAATTTTGCATGCAAATGGATGGAAATAGAAAACACTATCCTAAGTGAGATAACTCAGACCAAAAATTACGAATATGGTATGTACTCACTTATTAGTGGATGCTAGCCATAAACAAAGGGCATTGAGCCTATAGTTCATGATCCTAGAGAACCTAAGTAATAAGGTGAAACCAAAGAAAAATATATATAGATCCTCCTGGAAATTGGAAGCAGACAAGATTGCCAGGCAAAAGTTGGGAGCATGGGGTTGGGGTGGGGTGGGCGGAAGGGGAGAAGGGAAGAGAGAAGTGAGAAGAGGGGAGTGTTGGGGATAGCTTGGGGGAGTGGGATCGTTGAGATGGAGGAAGGATGGATATGGGAGCAGAGAAGAAGATGTCTTAATTAAAGGAATCATTGTGGGGTTGGCAAGAGGCTTGACTCTAGAGGGGTTTCCATGTGTCCATGGGGATGACCCCAGCTAGGGCCCTGGCAGTTGAGAAGAGAGTGCTTGAACTGGCCTTGTCCCATAGTCAGATTGATGACTATCTTGAACCATAGAACCTTTGTCTGGTGACAGATGGAGACAGAGACAGAGACCCACATGGGAACACTGGACTGAGCTCCCAAGGTCCAGTTGAAGAGCAGCAGGAGGGAGAATATGACCATGAGGGTTGGTCCACCCACTGAGACAGTGTGCCTGAACTAATGGGAGCTCACCAAATCCAGCTGGACTGGGACTGAACGAGCATGGGATCAAACTGGACCCTCTGAATGTGGCTGATAATTGAGGTAGACTGAGAAGCCAATGATAATGGCACTGGGATTTGTCTCTACTGCATGTTCTGGCTTTTTTGGATCCTAGTCTATTTGGATACATACCTTTCTAAGCCTGGATGGAGGGGGAGGGCCTTGAACTTCTCACAGGGCAGGGTATCCTGCCCTCTCTTAGGACTGGAGGGGTGGGGAAGGGTTAGTGTGGGCGCAAAGGAAGTGGGAGGAGGGGAAGAAGTGGAAATTTTGAATGGTATTATTTATAAAGTAATAAAAATTATCAGAAAAAATTGTAAAATCCAGAGGAAGAGTAGAGTCTAATAATTCTTTGAATCCTGGATACCCTTGTCTGTCATGGTAAATTCTGGGCCAACTAGTACTATTACAGTGAGAACCAGTCAAGAAACCAAACCAAAACCAAAACCATAAAATCTATGTGGTAACATTCAATAAGTCTTAGGCTCTTTTTCTGAAAGCCAGGTGGCTCTCAGGTTACACTCATAGAAATGACATGGTTTTAAGCATACAGATTGACTACGTGGCTGATCTTGACTTTGGCTCCTCTCTTTAGAGGAGACAGGGAGCTGACCAGGCTTGGAAAGAGAACTGCAGATGTCAGAAAGACTGGTCCCGGACATTTGCCAATTTTCAGTGCTTTTATATATGGAAGCTTTCTATCACACAAAGGAAATGAAACATAGAGACAAGTTATTGTTGGGAAACATTTAATGTGGAAAACGCAGGCCTTTTTAAATTGTGTCACTGGAATTAAACCATGACATTTCCAAATGTATTCTGGCTGTGCTGCTGATCCTCCTGTTTGCTTTACCACTAAACTTGAAAGATACTCTCTAGACAAAACCCGACCTTGTGACTTCTGATTGGTCACTGTGTGCATGATCTCTGAAAAAAATGCCTTGCTTTGTGCAAGAAACTGGAGGTTCTTTTTGCTCTTCAGCTTCAAGCATGAAGTTCTTGGTACTCCTTGTGTTGACCTTGGAAAGAGTAAAGATTTTTGCCTGAGCCTAAGTTTTGAGTATTGCATGTAAAGATTGGATTTGGCTTATGGATTATTAGAATTCTGACCCTTCTTGTCCTTGCATACACTCTTGGAACATCTGTTTATTTACTGCCCATCATAGCTTGAATTTAAGCTGTGCTTGGGTTTTTAAATTCCATATGGTATTCTTTTCTGTTCTACACTTTATTTGCAAATATGTTGCTAATCTCAGTTAACTCTTTTGGAAAGCAATCAAAGATTCATTCCAGGAAACACACAAAAATGAATGTGTTCTAGGTTTTCACATTCCCTGAATCTCCTTGCCCTCTCTTTGTCAATCAGGACTAAGGCTTTCATTGTGAAAATCTGCACCGTTGGTTCCTCAGCGTCTTATCATTTCTTTTTCTTTTTAAGAACACAACAGTTTCTTCATGTAAGATAATATGGTGCTGGTGATTCTGGCTACCCTTCTTCTTTTCCCTGTCATGTCCATTTTTCCTTCCCAGCCTCATGTTCCTCAACTTGTATGTGAATGAGTCTCTAACATCAGAGAAAATCAAGATCCCTGGTTGTAAAGTTCATTTGAGTCTAGAAAACATGGTTTATTTTGTATGTTTTTTTTTTTTTTTTGGATTTTCGAGACAGGGTTTCTCCGTAGCTTTTGGTTCCTGTCCTGGAACTAGCTCTTGTAGACCAGGCTGGCCTCGAACTCACAGAGATCCACCTGTCTCTGCCTCCCGAGTGCTGGGATTAAAGGCGTGCGCCACCACTGCCCGGCTTTTGTATATATTTTTGAAGACAATCAAGCATCTAACTTTGTAAACAGTGTTATAAACTCATGTACAACTTTCATAAGTTGAGAAAATGGATACGAGTATATGTAGCAAAGAGCCGTTGTTGCTATGTGAGAGGGGGCAGACTACAGTTTCAGAAGCTGAAAGGAATGTGTCTGTAGCACATCTGTTCAGGCCCTCCTGGCTTCTAGAGCATCCACTGAGAAGTCAGGTGTAATTCTAATAGGTCTGCTTTTATAATTACTTGTTTTTTCCCCCTTATGGCTTTTAATATTCTTTCTTTGTTCTGTATGTTTAGTGTTCTGATTATTATGTGGTAAGGGAACTTTCTTTTCTGGTCCAATCTATTTGGTGTCCTGTATGCTTCTTGTACTTTTATAGGCATTTCCTTATGTAGGTTAGAAAGGTTTTGTTGTTGTTTTTTTACTATGAGTTTGTTGAAAGTATTTTCTGAGCCTTTGAGCTGGAATCTTCCTCTTCCTTTCATGGTGTCCCAGAGATCCTGGATGTTTTGTGTCAGGAGTTTTTTAGATTCAATATTTTCTTTTACTGATGTAAAATAATCTGTTATCTCTATAGCATCTTCAGTGCCTGAGGTTCTCTCTTCCAACTCTTGTATTTTGTTGGTGAAGGTTGTATCTATCATTCCTGTTCATAGTCCTACATTTCCAGAATTCTTTCAGTCTATGTTTTCTTTATTGCTTCTGTATCCATTTCAGGTCTTGAACAGTTTTATTTATTTCCTTCAACTGTTTGTGTTTTCCTTGATTTCTTTAAGGAATTTATTTATTTCTTTTTTAAGGACTTCTATCAACTGCATATAGTTGATTTTAAGGTCTTTTTCTTGTTATTCAGCTATGTTAGAATATTCAGGGCCTGCTGTGGTAGGATAGCTGAACTCGAATGGAGATATATTGCCCTGGCTGTTATTGGGTTCTTTTGTTAGCACCTGGTGTCTGGTGCTATTTTTTGGGTTATGTTGGATAGGTGTTTTGTTCCTTGGCTTCTGTTTCCACTATGAATTTTCAGAGAGTGTGATGGCTGTGTGTTGTCTGTTTTACTGGCTTGCTCAGCTGGTGTGTTCACAAGTAATGCCTTCTGGTGTTGGAGGTTGGGATACAGGGACAAGTGGAGGGAGGGAGGTTAGGAGACAATGGTCTGTGTGAGCCACAGGAGATGTGTGTGGGGCAGGGTGAATAGGAGGGAGGGGAGGAAGATTGCAGCTGTTCTTTAGTTACAGTGCCAGGAATGAAACAGAGGGATTGGATCTAGGGGAACAGAGTGTTTTGTTTAATTTTATTTTATTTTTAATTTATTTTCTCTTTCAGTTTTTATTGTAATTTTCATTGTTTTTCTTATTTTTTTTGAAAGAGAGAGAGAGAAATAACATGAAATTGGGTAGGTAGAGAGATGGATAGGATCTGGGTAAAATCAGGAGAAGGGAAAGAATATATGACCAAAACATATTGTATAAAATTTATTTAAAAAATTTGTTTTAATAAAAATTAAAAATGAATATAAGATATCTGCCAAAAATTTATCTCCAGAGTTAGAATGCTATAAAATCTCCACACTAAAGCTTGAAGATGCTTGATCCATTTCCCATTTGTGCAGCTATGCTTCAGTTTACTCGTCAACCTGCATTAGCATTGTTTTTTCTTTAATTTTTTATACAATGTATTTTGATTATATTCTTTTCTCCCCCAAGTTCTCTAAGATTAATTATACCTCTCTACCTATCTTGCTTCTTGTTTTTTCTTTCTCTCAAAAAGAACAGAATAAAACAAAAACAAAACCTCCAAAACTGAAAATTAAAACAAACAACAGTTAATAAGATAAAAAATACCAAACCAAAATAAAAAAGCATATACACACAAAAATCTGGTGTCTATTTTGTATTGACCAACTACTCCTGGTCATTGGACCTGCCCTGGAGTGTGTTGATATACCCAATGATACCCCATTAGAAAAAACTGATTTTCTCTTTCCCAGCAAATATAGATAGCTTTCTGGTTAGGGTGGGACTTTGTGTCCCTTCCCTTTCTCCATGCTGGAATTCTGTCTAGTTTGAAGTTATGTAGGTCTTGTGCATTCTGTCATAACATCCATGAATTCATAAGTGAACCAACCCTGTTGTACCTGGAAGACACCATTTCTTTGGAGTCATTCACCACCCCTGGCTTTACTTTATAACTTTACTCTTCAGTGTAGATCCCTGGGCCTTGTGGAATGGATTTGATAAAGACATCAAATCTAGGACTAAGTGCTCCTAAGTCTCTCATTCTCTGCACATTGTTCAGCTGTGAATCTCTTTTAATTACCATCTACTGCAAGATAAAGCTTCTCTGATGAGGACTAAGTGCTGCTCTGATCTATGGGTATAGATATGCTATTAGTAGTCATTTTATTGCTATGTCCCTTTGGCAGATTAATGATAGTAGGTTTTCTCAAAGATCCATGACCTTGCTAGTCTGAGGTTCTTTGCCTCTTTAGTAGTTTCAGATATGGGTTCCATCTCATGGAGTGAGCCTTAAATCCAATTGAGAAAATTGGTTACTTTCATAACATCTGTGCCACTGTTATGCCAACATATTTTATAGGAAGGTTACAGATGATACTGGTGATTACCTTTTTCTTCTGGCAGCATGCACAATACATCATGAGTATTGCGTGTAAAGATTGGATTTGGCTTATGGATTATTAGAATTCTGACCCTTCTTGTCCTTGCATACACTCTTGGAACATCTATTTATTTACTGACCATCATAGCTTGAATATATCATGAATGCTAGCCAGTAGGGGTGAAACATCTAGCTGAGCTTATCAAAGAAGAGGCTGGGTTCTCCTCTCCCTCAGGATCTTACATTCTCAGTAGAGACTGTGGAGACTGTTTAGAATAGTCTCTGATGAGGATGCAAGAACTGTGAAAAATAAATGATGATAGTCAGGGAGAACCTATAATCTTCTATAGGTCTCCATGGAGAATTGTCTCCCAAGGTACCCCAAAATGGAGTTATATTTTTCAACCACCTCAAAATAAGGATATAAATGTAATGAATAGCTCATGCTTCTCCTGTCCAATTTCTTCTTCTCTCACTTCTTAGAGGGATAACACTGAACTTAGAACTTAAAAAGCAGACAATGAATAACAACACTTCACACAGAGATTTCTTTCCTTCCTGACCCATGATTGCTTTGATGGGGGTCACAACCTGCATATCCAAGACATTTATAGTGGCAGTTGTTACAGACACCACCTCATATAGATCACTTGTTGTCTTCCAAGTACTGTTGGGAATAGAGTGGTGGGCTATTTTCCCAAGCTGACTAATCAGTCACCTTGGTCTAATGTGCCAGGGGTGACTACAAGGCAAAGATGCTGAACTTTATACTCACTTGTCAGAAGATACTTCATAAGACATTTCTCAGGCTTCCAATACTGGAACAGGGCATGTCATGTGTTGATATTTGCAATCAGTAAAAGAGCCAGTTGTGGGGAATATAAAGTGAGAGATCCAAGTTGAAAATAAGAATTGACTGTAGTAATTCTAGGCTTTTGAGCCTACAAGGCTAAAAATGTTGTAAAAATCATTATCAAAGAGAAATCTCCATAGATAATTTTGTAGCTCTTTTTGGGTAATATTTTGTCTTCAGGAGTGTCTAGAATGATGATGGATACTTGGGTAAGAAGGTCCTTGTTTGTGACAAACTTTCTTTTTATACTTTATACCATATATCATGGACTACTGTGTTTATTTTGAGCTATGTTCCTTTTTACTAGAGGTACTAGAGAAATAGACATATTGAATTCTGGGAATCTGGGGACAAATGCGTTTCAGGGAGCTTCTTGAAGGAAAAATGTATGTTATAGAATTAAAGAGGAAAGAAGTCAGAAATGCGGGCCTAAAACTAGAGATTATTTACTATGAATCATGGGTAGAAGAGAAGAGAGAAAGCCAAGACAAATCAGTTCAGTAGAGTTGATTTTGAAACTTGTATAAATGAACAATAACACAGATGTGAGGTGGAGTGAGCTACTATGAAACGGAGATTTTCTAGTGGGAGGCAGTTATAGTATGTATTTCTAAACAAAAGGAGTAGCTGTGTATATGTGTGAAGATGTGTGTATGCATGAGTGGTGTGTGTGTGTGTGTGTGTGTGTGTGTGTGTGTGTGTGTGTGTGTATGTAAACGTGCTTGGCTCTAACTACTTTTGACAGCTGGAGACAGTTCTAAGGTACCGATGAAGCTTGTTGGGCACTTTGCCAGCTTCTGATCTTCCTGACCCATCCTTTAATTCCTGGAGGCATCTGGGAGTCAAGCCAGATACAAACACTGCCAATTTCCTCCTGGGAATGACTTGGATAAATAGGATTTATATGTTCCTGTTAGTTCATGTGGAAGGAAGGGGTTGGGGAAAATAGAACTGCCCAGTGGGGTGTGAAGGACACTGGGCTCCGTTCCCTGATGAAATCCCAGGAACCGCAGGAGGCCCTTGTGTTCTGAAATGTTCTAGTGGGTACAACCCCTCCCCCACTGGCCTGGTCACATCTGGTCCTCTCTGGGTGGACTTCTGTCTCTTTTCTCCTTTCCTTGTTCTGTGCTGGTAATTAGGGATGGGCTGCCTGGGTTTGTGCACGGGTGTGGCTTTATTAGTGATTTAGAGACTGGGAAGAAAAGGGGCAATGGTGGATGCCGTTCTTGTTCTTTGTAAAGACTGCTAGGAAGAAGGAAGCAAGCAGGCCTGTCTGTGTGGAATGGGCTAGGGTGAACTTTTTCCTTTGCCTTTCCTTTGTCAGGAAGCCAGTGACATCTGAATGGACACTGCTGTCACTATATGTAAGGAGTCTCTTTGTTCTGTCTTCTTTAACATTTTCCTTTAATTCCTGATGTAGCGGCGTAAATAAATGCAGACAGATTGTAAAAAAATATGTACAGCTTTAACGGAGAAATAAACTTACAGAACCGAGGTTCCTGCGTAGCACAGGAAGCAGGAAAAGGGACTCGCAGGCTCCCACATGCCCGATTTATCAGTAAACATTCGCCCGAGGCAAACCCGCCCCCTAAGGGGCTGGCTTAACCCTACATCTCCCCCTTTTGTCTAAATAAGACAGAACTAAACCAAATACAACTATAAACAATAATAACAAATGATAAATATAACAAACAATATTGAGAACAAAAGTTTTTCTAGACATTATATCTCAAGGAGTCTAAATAATGTAGAGAGTAACTACAATTATATAATCTTCAACTCCGTCAAAGATCTGAGAAGGGAATAAATATTACTTAACAAATGAGAGATATCCAAAATGTACAACAAATGACAGAGACAACTGACTACATGGGCAATCACTCAAAGTCTCGTTTGCAATGTTGAGTCAACCAACTTTGGCTAAGGCCTAACATAACTGACATACCATTATCAAATGCAAGGAACTTTCTTAGAATTATTCAACCCTGTCTTGGCAAGATAAAACAATCCTGTTTCATATCTTAGTCAGTAGTTGAGGTATGGGCTTTTCTTAACCCAAAGGCCAGTTCTTCCAAGAAGACAAGCTCCCAGTGGAGTGTCTTTGGTGTTCAACGTTCTCTCGAAAGTAGAGTGGCGTTGCCAGGAGTAATTGTGTCTCGTTGGCACAGAATTCTAGGTTAGATTAAAGGCCATTTTCTACAGCTCTTCGAAGAGACTGAAGATTATCTAAAAGACCTGATTAACCTAAAAATAAGTATGACAAACATATAATTCTCAATACCTATCTAATTTGAAAACTAAGAATAAACAACTGTGCAATATATGAAGACAATGATCTTCACCTGTAAACAATGTATCAAATGTAAACAGTGTTATTAAATAAATAGTATCAGAGGTAGAAATGTACATTGTGATATGGTAGATGTATCAATACAATATAAGCATACTCTTATACAAAAATAAAGGTAGGAACACTCACATTCAATATTCAATATATCAATATACAAGAAACAGTACCAATATAATTTTCTAAAAACAGTAAGTCACAAATACCAATCATCCCATCAAACCAGTTAATCCCCCCCTTTTTTTGAATATACCTCTAATTCCATAAAATATCTCCCCATCCCCTCAACCCTAAACCAACCACTAAAAGATGTCCCTAACCCTGTGGGCAAACTCTGTTGGGAGAGGGGATGTCGTCCTATTAGATTGCTTCTAGCTGACATGGGGGCGACGTTCTTCTTAAGGGTCCCTGTGAAAGCAAATGATGGTAAAATTCCCAAATTAACCTTTGACCTAAGAAAATTATAACTAGTCTTTGAGCGTTTTGAGAAGGTCCGGCCAGAGTGTTGTCAAAAATGTGCACCATTCGAAATTGTCTCGTGCAGTTGGTACCAAAAAACAGGTCTAATATAAGCACTTAAAAAAATATATTTATGACGTCATAAAAACCAGATTGAGTTGATGTTGTGGGGCCCCATCTTCATCCTGGAAACTTCAAAGATTACTGTAGGAAAATTTATTGCTTGTTATGGGAAATTTAAACATTAACAACAAGGACATATACTGACATATAAAGAAAGACACAGATATGAGGAAAGGCAAAGAAAGTTTATCAAGTATAAAATTATTCTTATTCTGTCCCATTTCATGCTCCTGACCTGAGACAGAAACTCTGAAATATCTCGTATCAACAGGCTTGGAATTGAAGAGGGACTGAGCCATAGTCCAACTCCAAAACCAGCTCTACACATTTATAAAGAAGTGTTCAATAAAACACACACACACACACACACATATGTATATAAATCAATACTTACAGAATGTATAGAATTTTATTGTTGATCCTTAGTGGGTCGTAACTATTTTGCATCCATCAGTAATTAAATATTCAGGGTCCCTTAAATCCTTTGAAGATGAGTATTTTCCTGTGGAGATAAGAAAAGAACCCTGCCCCCAACCTATCTGTATTCCATACCATCAATATGCTCACCATCCTTGTGAATGAATTGTTATTTATCTTTTCCAAGTGGCTTCTCTTCTTCAAACCGAACCTTTATTAATTTTGATGGTATCCATAATTTTCCTCACCTGTGGAGATAAGAGCAAAACCCCTTCCCCAATGCAGCACATCTTCTGGCTTCCATTGTGAGGTCAGCACATCCTTGAAATAAACTGGTTGATTTAGTTCAGCAGACTTTTCCATTATCCAATGTCTTTCTGCAGCCATCATTCCCTTCTCATTAGTGTTGAGAAAATTCAAGGCTAACAAAGTATTATGTAACCTATTTCTGGGGGTGTTCTCCACCCCTTTCTGTTTGTTCAACATATCCTTTATAGTTCGATTTGATCTTTCTATGACTGCTTGACCTGTAGGATTGTATGGTATACCTGTAACATGCTTGATATTGTAATAATCAAAAAACCGTTTCATTTTCCTAGAGACATAAGCAGGACCATTATCTGTCTTTATTTGTGTAGGAATACCCATGATAGCCATGACTTCTAATAAATGAGTGATTACTGAATCAGCTTTTTCTGAACTTAAAACAGTTGCCCACTGAAAGCCTGAATAAGTGTCAATAGTGTGATGAACATACTTCAATTTGCCAAATTCTGCAAAGTGGAACACAGCCATCTGCCAGATTTCATTTCTATGGGTGCCCTTAGGATTAGCCCCTACTGGCAGTGGCATTTGGTTAGAGCAAGCAAGTAGGGCATTTCTTTACAATCTCCTTAGCTTGTT
Organism: Microtus pennsylvanicus; assembly: GCF_037038515.1. NCBI lineage: Eukaryota > Metazoa > Chordata > Mammalia > Rodentia > Cricetidae > Microtus > Microtus pennsylvanicus. The sequence goes on from NC_134580.1 coordinate 33,939,360, forward strand.
GCCATGTAATAGAAAACTCTTTCTTCAAACCTTTGCTATTAACATGATGTTTTTTTATGGAATTCAGAGGCTTGTAGCACACTACCAATCAATAATTGATCAATTTCTGCATTACCTTGTGCTAGAGGACCTGACAGACCCGTATGGGATCGGCTGTGTGTTATGTACATAGGGCAAAGCCTGTTCCTGATCAAATCTTGAACCTGGATAAACAATGAGGTTAGTTCTGTATCATCAGGTATAAATTCAGCAGTTTCAACATGTAAAATAACTCTTTCTGTGTATTGTGAATCAGTAACTATATTAATAGGTTCTTTAAAATCTCTTAGCACCATAAGAATGGCATATAATTCTGCCTTCTGGACAGAATCATAAGGACTTTGTTCGACCTTACCCAAGTCTTCTGATTTGTAACCTGCCTTCCCTGATTTATTGGCATCAGTATAGAATGTATGGGCTCCAGTTATTGGAGCATCATGGACAATTCGAGGAAGTGTCCAAGAAGTTCTCTTTATGAAGTTAAGCCGCTTGCTTTTTGGATAGTTGTTATTAATGTCTTCCAAAGAATTAGCACAAGCTCTTTGCCATGGTTCATTATCTTCCCATAATTTCTTTAGTTCATCAGCAGTGAAAGGCACTATAATTTCTGCTGGGTCTATGCCTGTTAGTTGACGAAGTCTCAGCTTGCCTTTTATAATTAACTCAGAGACTTTTTCCACATAAGTTTTCAGTTTCTTACTTGGTTTATGTGATAAAAAGATCCATTCCAAGATAATATCATCTCTCTGCATTAAAATTCCTGTAGGAGAAATTTTTGATGGTAATATGACGAGAATACAATTGAGCTCTGGATTCACTCTGTCTACATGTGCCTATTGTAATTTCTCCTCAATCATTGTCAGTTCCTTTTCTGCTTCAGCTGTTAATTCTCTGGGACTGTTTAAATCTTTATCATCATCCAAGGTTTTGTTCAAATGAATTATTAGATCAGGTGTTATCCCAATAGCTGGTCATAGACTGGAAATGTCTCCTAACAGTCTTTGAAAGTCATTAAGAGTCCATAGGCGATCTCTCTCCAAATTTGTGCCTTTTGTGTCTTAATTTTTTGCAAACCTATTTTATAACCTAAATAATTAACAGAATTTCCCTTCTGAATCTTTTCAGGAGCAATTCGCAATCCCCATTTAGGTAAAAGTATCTGTATTTCTTCAAACAGTCTGTTCAAGGTATCTATATTTGAATTGGATAACAAAATGTCGTCCATGTAATGATATATTATCGATTTGGGAAATTTCTTGCAGATCATTTGCAATGGTTGATTCACAAATATTGGCACAAGGAGGGGCTATTTAATATACCCTGGGGGAGAATGGCCCAGTGGTACCTCCTTGAAGGTTGAGAATTATTATAAGTAGGCACTGTGAAGGCAAATTTTTCCCTATCTTCTTTTTGTAAAGGTATAGTTAAAAAACAATCCTTTAAATCAATAACTATGAGAGGCCAACCTTTTGGTAATAAAGAGGGCAAAAGGATTCCAGATTGCAGAGAGCCCATAGGTTGAATAACCTTGTTGATAGCTCTGAGATCTGTCACCATTCTCCATTTACCTGATTTTTTCTTAACCACAAATACAGGAGAATTCCAAGGGCTGGTAGATTCTTCTATATGTCCAGCATCTAATTGCTCTTGTACCAGCTGTTCTAAAGCCTGTAACTTTTCCTCAGCTAAAGACTATTGCTTTGTCCATATTGGTTTCTCAATCAACCATTTTAGAGGCAAGGCTGTTGGTATCTCTGAAGGGACATCAATTGCTTGTTCTTGAACAGCCAGAATGGCCAGTTTTCTCTGTTTGTAACATCTTTTAATATTATTCTCAGAAATATAGGCTCTAGAAGTAGCAGGAATGTTAATTTGGGTATTTCATTGTTGTAATAGGTCATGACCCCATAAACTCATTGCAATATTGGCTACATATGGCTTTAATTTTCCTATTTGTCCCTCTGGCCCTATGCATTCAACCCATCTCATGCTCTGCCTTATTCGAGATAGGGTTCCAATTCCCAGGAGCTGAACATTCACATTCTGAAGAGGCCAATATGGATGTCAAGGTTCTGGGGTAATGATACTTACATCAGCACCTGTGTCCAGCAGGCCAGTAATAAAAATGCCATTTACACACACTCTCAGCTTAGGTCTTTGATCATTTATAGAAGTTTGCCAAAACACACGTAACTCATCTTTCTGATCATTATTGCTTATAACAGTAGGCATCTGGCTTCCTAATTGTCCTGACGAGGCACATTCTCTGCAGAAACTGGAAACGACTGAACCATGTTTGCCATGGGGGCCTGTGAGGCCCCCCTCTCACGTTTCCCGTCTGTATCAGGTTGCCTTGTCTATCTCTTGTAGACCTGCATTCATTCGTCCAGTGTCTGCCTTTTCCACATCTTCTACATAAACCTGAAGGCTGAGTCCTCCTATTTCTGTTATCTCTAGAAGATGCATTATTATTATTTCTGGAAATCCGTTGTTTACAATTCCTTTTCATATGACCCATTTTGCCATAATTAAAACATTTGGTATTCTGGTGTCTCCTTTTACCATTGGAAATTGCTTCTTCTACCCATGCTTCAGTGCCATAGTCAAATGTGTCAACATTCAGTGTATGTAAGACCCATTCTTCCAAGGGCGCTGATCTGAACTTTAAAGGCCCCAAGATATTTTTGCATTCCACATTTGCATTTTCATAAGCCAAAGACTCAATCATTATACGTCTTGCTTCTGGGTCAGATATCCCTATTTGTACAGCCTTAGTTAATCTTTGTAAAAAGTCACTCAAGGGTTCTCTCTGACCCTGTTTAACTCTGAAAAATGATTCCATTCTCTGTCCTGGGTCTTGTACCCTGTCCCAAGCCCTTAAGGCTGCTGTAGTACACATGGAGAGTGTGTTTTCATCCAAATTAGCTTGTTCCTGAGGGTCGGAAAAGAGCCCTTCACCTAGAATTTTAACTAGGGAAATGTCAATTCCCTATGCCTTTTCCTGCTGTTCTAAAAGTCTAGCCTCTTGCCTGAATAAGCATTTCCATTTCAATTGCGGTCTACTCTCAAGTACTGCAGAGCTCAGCTGGAGCCAGTCCGAGGTGGTTGCTCTGCTTGTTGTGGCCCAAGATTTTAGCATCTCTTTAACAAAAGAGGTGTGCATCCCAAAAGTCATGACAGCCTGTTTAATTTCTTTGAGATCATTCATACAGACAGGCTCCGTTGTATCTTCCTTGATGACCCTAGGGTTTCTGGAACCAATCACCTTCTCTGTTGTTATTACTGGAAAGGCAGGTAGAGCTGTAGGTAGAGCTTTGTGGAAATTATCCCGGAGGGATTTATCCACAGATGTAGTTAAAATTTGCCTTTCTACCCTTTGCTCTTCTTCATCAGAATTTAGAAATTCCTCAATCTTCTCAATTCTATTCACCATTGCCTTCTGCAATGTCTGAATCTCCTGTCCAGAATTATGTTCCAAATCCTTCATTGAGGATTCTAAAGTATGAATTACTTTAAAGTATTAGAGATAACTTCTCATCTTTGGACATAATTTTTATGGCATAAACCGTGCCTTCTTGTATTGACAATCTGTCAGCCAATCTGTCATAAGCTTTAGACAAAATTCGATTGTCACATTCAGCAGTTTTGATTCTCTCAGTTAATGTTTCAGTTCCTACAGAAAGGGACTGCTGGAGCTTACAATCCAAATCAGCTGTTCCTTCTTCCATAGTAATGAATTTCTCTTTAACATCAGCCTGTACCTTTTCTAAATTTTGCTCAGTTAACGGAGTCATGTTAAACAAAGATCTGTTTTCTTCCTGGAGAACTTCAAACTGATTCTTGAGAAGATTGTTGTCATTCTCAATAGTTTTTAAACTTTCAACCTCTGCCTTAAGAATCCTGGATTCGTCTCTTAAAGACTTTATCATATTTCTATTGTCAAACTATATAGTGCCAAGGAAAACTACAAATCCCAGAAATATCCATAGATGTGGGGTGATAGATACCTCTTGTGAAATCTCCCACATTGTACACTCAAAAACGCTATTAAAGTCTAAAATAGTCATGTTCTTAGACATTTTATTTATAAAAGAAAAAATTCTTTTACCTGCAATGACTGGTTCCTGCCAATGTTGGCGAAAGAGTCCACTTGAGTCCACATGGCCTAAGTCTGAAATAAATGACTGAAAAACAAAAATTGGAGTAGACACCAGGCTGATATATAGCAATTGGAAGGGGAACAGAGAGAAAGCTGCCAAAGTGAACAAATCAAAGGGACGCATGGCATGGAGCCGGCTCCCAGGGACTGCAGTGCCTCCCGGCTGCCGTCACGTGACCCAAGTGCCGGGCAGAGGTGGGAGGGGAACAGAGACTGATCACACTGTTACAGAGGCACTTATACCACTGTTGGGCACGGCAGGGCGCACAGACTCGGCCCGCCGGGGAGGGCTAATTTTTCCGTCCCGTTTGGCGACTTTCTAGCAGGCACCAGGAAAAATCGAGTCACTCAGAATCTCAGCTGCTTCTGCAGCCGTAGTCGGACTGGCAAGGAGCAGTGCTGAGAGGGTACAGTCTGCGCTGAGGGAGACCTCCGGAGGGGGGGTGCCGCTGGCTCTCAGTGGTCGCCCCCAGGAGCCTCCGATTTGGGGTGGGTATCCGCAAAGCCTCACGGGGCGCTAAATATGTAGCGGTGTAAATAAATGCAGGCAGATTGTAAAAAAAAAAATACATACAGCTTTAATGGAGAAATAAACTTACAGAACCGAGGTTCCCGTGTAGCACAGGAAGCAGGAAAAGTGATGCGCAGGCTCCTGCATGCCTGATTTATCAGTAAACATTCGCCTGAGGCAAACCTGCCCCCTAAGGGGCTGGCTTAACCCTACATCCTGAAAAACAAAACAAAACAAAAACCAAAACCACAGAGACAAGCCCAGATTATCCTTGGTTCCCTAGGAACCTCTTGAACCCTTATTCTCTCCAGCTACCCTGTCAGCTTCAAATCCTCCCGGGTTCAAGCCTCAGTCCTTTTTCTCTCAAGTTCCTAACTGTGGCCTATAATGGAGATGTGATGGAACAGCTCCTTTGTGATGAAACCACAGCTCTCCAAACAATTTGACATCGACTGTTAACTCTTTCACAGCCTATTTCCATTGTCTGTGACTGACAAGAGGTCTTTTCCATCCAGTTCTCTTGGTTCCTTCTTTCAACAGCCACAGACCTTTGTAAAGACACACAAAGATGAAACAAATGAAACACATTTGCTTCTGGATGAAAACTGGAATGCTTCTAGAGAGGTCTCTACTCAATTATTTTATCATGAGATTTTCTTAATTTATGTGGTCTATAATTGGATGTTGCTAAAGGTAGTATGTGTGTACATGTGTGAGGATTGGGAGAATGGGGAGGGTCCTATGGAAGTCAGAAGTGGTTCCCTGGCAGTGGGTGATAATGCACCTGCCTGATAAGGTTCTGCTGGAGATCCTGCTCCTTCTCTCAAGCTTCTGGTGCACTTCTGGCCTCTGGCTCATTGTCTTTCAGGAATCTGTTTGCTCCTGTGGGAAATCCTAGCTACTCCAACTCTAATTCTGCTCTATGTACTTCTTTAAAGACTTATTTTTTTGAGATAACAATATAATTACATCAACTCTCCATTCCCTTTCTGACCTCCAAACCCTTCTATATAAGCCCCTGCTTCTCTTTTTCAAATATATATATATATATATATACACACACACACACACTTGTATATGTGTGTGTGTGTGTGTGTGTGTGTGTGTGTGTGTATGTGTATGTATGACCTGGACAGTCTGTATAATGTTACTTGTGTATGTTTTTGGAGTTAATCATTTGATAGTAGATAATCAGTTGAGGAAGATGTCACATGTATTCTCTCATCTGAGGTTCCTAGCTTCAAATTTTCAGTTGTGAGTCCATAACCTTGAGTAACTGCATGAAGTTTTGGGAGGCTTGAGAGAATATGAAGGGTGAAAGGTCACATAAATGGTGGGAGTGGAAACCATGTGCAACTACAAGGAAGTAGTTATCTATCCTGGGGTAGGATTTTTTGACAGTGTATCAATTTTGGTGTCACCCATGCTCTGTTAAGTAATTCCTTACCCATGCTTCTGTAAATAACCCAATAAACATACTGGGTGGAATATTCTTTGGTCTGTCATTGGCATCCTATCTGGGTTAACCACAGTCTCCTCAGCAAAAGTCACACAGTGGCTCCTCCGAGGCAGCTCCCTGTGGTAGACTGACTTTGTCTGTGGTTCTTACTTGTGCATATTCCTGCTGTGTGTGTCCTAATACTCTGCCTCCTCTACCAGTCTCCTGAATAGCGTCTAGGGCTTAGGGCTTGGGGCCAAATGGGTTGTCTCTTGGGGGAGGAGGCACCTAAAAAGATTTGGAGAAAGCTTCTTTAAATGTGTCTGTGTTCCCCACATGACCCACCATTCCCACTTCCAGTCTGATTTTACTAGGCTGTTAAGAAAATGAACTGAAGAACGATAGTGATGCCAAGGGAACACTGAGGGACTAGAAGGGTCTTCAGTGGTTAAGACCTTAAACTGCCCTTCCAGTATTGTGCCCAAGTTGAGACCCCCAAAGAGACCACTACTACAATTCAGTCTAATCTAGAATGCAAAAGCAAGGTTTATTTAGCGTGCTCTCCAGCCAGGCTGGGGGCTTGACCACTACTCGATGCAGCACAGCAGGGAAGAGACCTCCTCATCATTTGGGGTTGACATTATATAGGCAAAAACCACAAGCCAGGTTTACTCAAGGTCAAGGGGGTTAGTTTTGCTGAGTATAGGGTATGGACATTTTGATGGTATCCATGGATTTTTTTCTCCTGTGGGAACAAGAGTGAAACTCCTTCTCCAACATAGTGCATCTCTTGGTTTCCATTGTGAAGTCAACACATTCTGGCTGATTTAATCCAGAAGTTTTTTTCTATTATTCAATGTCTCTCTGCAGCTATTGTTCCTTTCTTTGTTAAAAAAATTCAAGGTAATAAAGCATTATGTGGGAAGAGATCTTCACCAGTCCCACATCAGATAGAGGGCTGATCTCCAAAATATACAAAGAACTCAAGAAATTGGTCATCAGAAGAATAAATAATCCAAAAGGATAAATGGGTACTGACCTAAACAGAGAACTCTCAACAGAGGAATCTAAAATGGCTGAAAGACATTTAAGAAAATGTTCAATATCCTTAGCTATCAGAGAAATGCAAATCAAAGCAACTCTGAGATTCCATCCTACACCTGTAAGAATGGCCAAGATCAAGAACACTGGTGACAACTTATGCTGGAGAGGTGTGGGATAAAGGGAACATTTCTGCATTGCTGGTGGGAGTGCAAGCTGGAACAACCCTTTTGAATATCAGTATGTCTATTTCTCAGAAAATTAGGAAACAACCTTCCTCAAGACCCAACAATACCACTTTTGAGTATATATCCAAAGGAAGTTCAATCGTATCACAAGGACATATGCTCAACTCTGTTCATAGCAGCATTGTTTGTCATAGCCAGAACCTGGAAACAACCTAAATGCCCCTCAACTGAAGAATGGATAAGGAAAATGTGGTAATTTACACAATGGAGTACTACACAGCAGAAAAAATAATGACATCTTGAAGTTTGCGGGGAAATGGATGGATCTAGAAAACATCATAGTGAGTGAGGTAACCCAGACTCAGAAAGACAAATATCATATATACTCACTCATAAGTGGATTTTAGCCATAAAGCAAAGAAAAACCAGCCACAACAATTCACAGTCCCAGAGATAGCTTTGACTTTGTGGATCTCCTCTTTCCAAGAAGCATCATCAACTCAGAGTTTGTTTTCTTCTTGGCACAATTGGCCTTTGGGCAAGGAACTGCCCATGCCTCAACTACTGACAAAGTACATGGTATCTGGACTGGATAAACAGAACACAGGAAAAGGACTGCCAAACCTTGCCAAGAGAGGATAAGATGGTTCTGAAAAATAACCTGCCTCTGAAAGTGGTCTGTCAGTTACGCTAGGCCTTAGCCAAAGTTGGTTGCTTCAACCAACATTGCAAATGAGACGTCTCAGGTAGCCAATTGTCTCCATCATATACTGCTTGACTCAAGTAATATTACCTCCCTTCTCAGGCCTTTGATGTATTTGAAGATTAGATAGTCATAACTTCTAATCTTCCTCTTATGGTTTAGCCAAGCTTATTTCTAATACAAGATTTAGACTCTTTGGAATATAATGTTTATTAAAACATTTGTCATGTGTTCCTTGCTTAATATTGTTTATAATTTTATAATGGTTATCTGTTCCTATTGTATATAGTTTTGTATTGGGTTTAGATTGCTCTTGTTTAGACAAAAGGGGGAGGTGATGGGGAATCTTTGTTAACCAACTATCTTTAACAGGTGGGACCAAGTTAGGGTGTGGCTTTCTGGAACCCAGAGAAAAACAGGCACATGGCCCAGGTGCCCTCTCTGTGGTTCCCTTGCAGCACAACTGAGCTTGGACTTCTCATTCTTGTTTTATGAGTTTTCCCCTCATAATACATAAAAATATAATTGTGTTATCTTTTAGTTATCCTGGTTATTTCCCAAATCAAGCAGTGTATCTCTCTTCCTGTCAGTCTGGGTGTGCTGCAACCTGGTGGTGCACACTCTCCTTCATTGCCATTAGTATCCTTCTGTCTAAATTCCATTAGTTGGCCAGAACCAAAAGTATCTTTGTCTTAAAATATGAATAAATGTTGCTAATAAATTCTCTAGTAAACACCAGCTTTAACTTCTGAATCTACATTTATGCTTAATTTTAAAGTCAACTTCACACTTTATATATATGTACAGATGACTGGGAAATGTCGGTAAAGAGTTTTATTTTTAAACTTTATTTGCTGCAATTAAACACATATCTATGGAGTAAGAAATAACAGAAATCTCTAGATTCAGGTATTGTAAAACAGTGCCATCCAGCAACTCACGGACTTCATATTTGTGTGCAAAGAATAACAATGGGAAATTTTGTTTTCTGTAATTAAGCCATGTTTTCATCGAACAGGGATGTTTGTATGAACAGCAAGAACACTGCAGTTCACAGCATGTGACAGTCTCTAATTTGAGCCAAGGTGTTCAGACAGCATTTGCTAGTGTTGAGTGACATGGTCGTGTGCTCAGCACAAAGTGCACATGTTGTGTATTTAGGATCAAGAACACAGTGAGGTTGCTTGATTCAATACCTGTGATTGCTGCTTGAAACATCCCACATATTTAATTTTGAATTAATTTTTGGTTACTCTATATTTATGAACTTACCATTATTGTCAAAATTTTCATGACCCTCACATTCAGTTATGCTAACCCACATGGGGTGATCACCTATAGCTTAAGAAGTTTGAGCTAAGGGATGTTGGTAACCTTTAGGGGGAAAAGTCATGGAAATGGCTTTTCCTTCAGGAATCTCTCATTGATGCTTTTATTTTAGCCCCGTGAATTAGCATTATTCTCAGAAGCAGGATTTCTATAATTGTAGCATGTATGGTATTTGAAACAAACCAGCATCTTTGTAGTGGCTGTTACAGCAGGGATAGAAACCACAAAGCCTTCTTGGCAGGCAGACTTGCCTGGTGCCTCCCTACCCCTGAAAATTCCATCTAGACAAACTCTAAGCAGTCTTAAGCTTTAAGTTGATGTAGGAGGTTTGTTCTAGAGCAGCTCCTTATCCAGACACGGAGGATGGGAGGTAGTAAAGATGGTGCCAGTACTGGAGTGCGGCATGTCAACAGCTCTCAGGAACTTGATCAGGATTCACACACAGGAACAGAACACTGCCACAATCTGAATTTCTTTTCCTTTGTAAATTTCTTTGGGTGGTTTGTAGTTTCTGGGTGACCCTTTGAATTTAAAATTCCTAATTTGTAAATAGTACAGCTAAAAATCATTTATTTCAGTCCCCGAAGCCTTCTCTTGTCTTTAATAAACATACAACACACAGAGACTGGCCCAGAGGCCTGTATGCCCTCACAGTCAGCTCTCCTTAAACTTTCACCTCATTTGTCTGGAGAAGCATTCCATACAGAATAATTGTCATATTCTTCATATTGCTTCTGATGCAAAGTCTGCTTTCATCTGGAGTGGAGGGAAGAGAGTGTGGAGCTTGCTTCCTTCAAGTCTCCAGTGTTAAATTTTACTGTAAATTAGTGGTTCTATCCTATATATAACAGCAGAGGGCGCAATTGGACAGTTAAATCTTTATATTTCCAGTGAATGGTTGTGTGGTTTGTCTTTTGCAATTTTGTGATAACTATTTAAAAACAAGTACAGTCAATTTAGTTTTTGAGATAGTTTGAATACATATACAAGGCTAGAACAATATGTTTAACATCTATGTCATGTACCCACTGACAGCAGATTAAATCTAATACTGTATATATATTTAATTACTTTTATTACTTTATTTATTCTTCCATCACACAATACATCCCAACCAAAAGTTTCCCCTCTCTCCTCTCTTTCTAGTTCTCCACACCTCATTTCTCCCCCAGACCCACTGCTTCTCCATTTCCCTTCAGAAAAGAGCAGGCTTCCCAGTGATATCAATATGCAATAAGACTAGGCATATACCCTCATATAAAGTAATACTGTCAATTTAACCTTGAGTCTTTTTTCTACCAAAAATTAGTAAGTATCATTAATTTAGATTTATTTCCACTTCTCATGTTCCTAGGTTTTAAGTGTTATAACTATGTATCTATTTGAATTATAAAGTATTGCTTTGCAAACTTGAAATTTTATATATGTGGTCTTATATTCCTTATAAATTCTTTTTTGAGATGAGACTTTCCTCTATTCTAGTTACTGTTCTATTGCTGTGAAGAGATTCTATGACCAAGGTAACTCTTATTTTTTTTAAAAAGCATTTAATTGGAGCTATTGCTTACAGTTTCAGAGTCAGAGAGCATGGCAGAAGGCAGCTGTGGTGGTGGTGGTGGTGGTGGTGGAGAAGTAGCTGAGAGTTACATCCTGATCTGCAAGTAGAGAGAGACACTTGGCCTGAAATGGGTTTTGAAACCTCAAACCCAGTAGCACACTTCCTCCAACAAGGCTACACCTTCTAATCTTTATAATTCTTTAAAATGGTTCCACTCACTCCTTGGTGACTAAACATTCAAATACAAGCACATATGGGGGCCATTCTTATTCAAACCATCACTGTCATTTAAAATAAATAATATGTGTGTGAATGTTTTGCCTGCTTGTATGCCTGTATACCATGTGTGTGCCTGGTGCTCATGAAGGTCAGAAGAGGGCATCAGATCTGTTAGAACAGGAGTTACAGTTGGTTGTGAGCTGGCATGTAGGGGCTGGGGATCAAACTTGGGTCCTCTGCAAGAATAGCAGGTGCTTTTAATTGCTGAACCATCTCTCTAGGCCTCACATTTTTCAGATTTCTCTTTTGTTCCAAAAGTATCCATAGTTGTTTTCAGTGTTCCTCTGTACAAACACAGACCATTTATTTAATCTCTCAGTTGATAGATGGTTGTTTTCTATTTCCTTTTTATCAAAAATTTTATAAGGATAATGAAAAATCAATGTGCATTATGCATCTATAGTCATAATTAAATCCTTTCATAGAATTAATACAACCAAGAAAAATACTTACGATAATTTGAATGGAATAATTCAAATGAATAAAAACTGGTCTATACTTTAACGCTTCTGCAAGGAGCCGGATGTGGTGGTGACACCTGTAATTCCAGTGCTCTGGAGCCAAAGGCAATATGATTATGAGTTTGTGGTCAGCCTTTGCTACAGGTGAGGCCCTGTGCCAAAGACAAGAACCAGACCCAACTTCAATCCATAACTCAAACTGTTCATGTTATGTGATCAGTAACATCTTCAACTTTAACACAGATTCCCAGGTCTTTTTCAAAATGTTTAACTCAAACCCTTGGCAACAACGGTGATCAAGCTTTTCTTTTTTAATTTCTTTGTTGCTCTAACACTCAGTATTATCTGACTGAACTTTTGTATATATGAGGAATTTGTAAATGGTTCCTTCTTATTTTATTTTTATTCTTTCCAGAACAAGTGTTTTTTTTAATGTATGTGCTGACCACTAGATTTCTTCTGTGAATTTCATGTTCACAGTCTGTTTGCTCATTTTCTATTGAGTGATTGATGAACTTACTCCCAGACTACTTTTTAAATACACAAGTTGCAAGTATCTCTCATATCTGTGGCTTGTTTTTTAAAATTAGTTTATGAAACTTGTCTTTACTTTTCAGTTTTAATGTAGCCACATTAGGATTTCTTCTTATAATTTTGCCTTTTTCAAGTCTGGTTTGGGATTTTCTTATCCTTATTTAGCATAGAGACATCTGTTTATACTTTTCTGAAGACATTCAGTCTTTGTTTTTTACATTTAGTTTTTTTTTGTTTTTTTTTAAGTTTTTTGAGACAGGGTTTCTCTGTAGCTTTGGAGCACTAGCTCTTGTAGACCAGTCTGGCCTCGAACTCACAGAGATCCACCTGCCTCTGCCTCCCGAGTGCTGGGATTAAAGGTGTGAGCCACCACTGCCCGCTACATTTAGTTTTTAAATTACTTGGAGTGATATAGGTGTGATTCTATTTTATTTTCCCCACATGCAAAATTAGTTGCTTAGGAACTAATTATGAGTAATTTCTCTTCCTCAGTGGCTCACCAGGCCATATCTGGCACAGCTCAAACTTCTTTACCATTAACCCACATGTTGGGTCTCTTGGGGCAGTTTAAAATAGCCTATGGGAGTGGTCACCATTTGGAGGTGGAGTTTGGACTAAGGGGAGGTGGTTTGAAATGGAGCTTTCCACCCAACATTCCAAAAAGGATGCCAGGACCTGAGGTGGAGCCCCCAACCAAACATTCCAGTCTCTTTGGAAAAGGAGGGTGCCAGCTCAAGTCTGGCTACTTCCTGAAGGCATGGGGCAATGTGGTAGAGGGAAAAGCTGGGAGTTGGTGGGCTCAGTGAGAGGTGTGGCTGGAGAGGCATCTGGCTTACTGCCATGCTGGAGACCTCAGGTAGCTGTTCCTTGAGGGAGATGAGAAGGCAGGTAGCTAGAAGAAAAAAAAATATTGTTATTATTGGCCCTATGAATGGGGCTAGCCATGGGAAGGGTCAGTAACTGCCAGAAAGAATGGGACAGAGAAGTGCCCGGGTTGTACAGGTGAGGCGCAGGTGTGGACACAAGAACAGATAAAACCAGATTGTAGTTGGTAGGTGTCCTTGATCCAGGAGAGTTGGTACCAATGGTTAAGTCGCAGGAGCTGGTGCAGGTGTTGGCATTGTCTGGAGGGCCCTTTGTAAGTTGTTCTTGGCCCAGACAGCAGGAGTGACCTGTAAAATATGCTTGAAAATGGCTGGGGTGAAAATAGGCCCTAGAGACTGTTAGTTTTTACCAGACCGGATTTTTAATACAGCAGTAAAACTTTTTTCAGGAACCTGCAGGTATCTGTAAGACAACTGGAACAGGAACATTTTAGAAGACAGTTAAAGGGAATTGGGAACTCTGGATCTCTGAAGATACACCTGAAACCTGTTAGTCCTGGACTATGAAGCCTGTGAAAGAGGCACACCTGTCTGTATTTTTAGTAGGAAAGTTAACAAATGAAAGAATGAGCTACCAGTACCTTAAGTCATCAAATGCCATTAGACAGTCTAAGGGGGATAAATGAGCAGAAATGAGACAGCTTTTTTAGCTACACAGGCAATCCCAAGTCTCTCCTTAGTCCTTGGCGAACACCAGTCTTAGAAACAGTGATTGCCATTAGGTGCTAAGTCCAAGAGGCCTGAAGATTTTCTTATGGGGGAAGATTTAGTCTATGTGTCTTGGTGGGATGAGACAATTGATTCTCCAGTGTAGTGTCCAGGAAGTTGATGAGGTAGAAGGCTGCTTTTTGCTGTGTGGCGGCTTTGCCATATCCAAAGGCAAGCCTCTAGGCAGAAGGTCTTCTGTAACCATGCATCTTCTTGGAGGATCTATAGAATACTTCAGGAGCTGGCATGTCTTTGTGTTAGAAGCTCTTTTGTTAAATGCCATACTCTCAGCTCTGTAAAGGCACTTGAGAATTGGGTACCATTACCTGTTAGTTATATTTAAATTAGACATATAAGTTATATTTAGACATGTATTTTACCCAATATTGGTAAATGTAAGAAGATTTAAAGAATACTAGCACATGTGGGTACTCTTCAAAATGGTGGCTACCCATGTGTTTGTATTTTCTTAAAGCTGTTGTAATTTGGAGTTATAAGTTTTATAGATCTTAAAACATGCACACATACACACAGAGAAATAAGACAAGCATACTATGGAAACAAATATACACACACACACACATACATAAAAGCATAGTGTGGCCACATTACTTTAACAGATAGATAAATAAACATTTTTAGGAACCTGTGTCAGCTGATCAATTTAAAATCCTGGTGTAGGCAGGCAGCAGAAGCCAGGGAAGCACACAGGTGGTCCCATTTAGGACCAGATTATCAGACACTGTGAGAGAGACCAGAAACAAAGGACGGAACACCTATACAGTTTTAGAGTGGAAGGAGTGGGGAAAAACGTATCTATTGTAGAGAGTCCCAGCATGAGACAAACAGCAAACAGCTAGACGAGTAGGTGTAGGTGTAGCGGAAGCCCAGCCCAAGGGGGCGTGTTCGCCTCGGTCTAATGTTTATGTATAAATCTGGCGGGTGTGAGCCCCGCCGGTCCTTTTTGTACTTCCGGTTTCATCGCTGGATCCCTCATTAAAGTTTACTATTTCACATTAAGCTAGCCTGGTTATTACGCCCCATCATTTTGGCACTCCAACGTCAGGCTTTCTGCCTCCGCTCCTGAGCGCGGCCCCGTGGCGCTGTGTCTCGGATTCGGCTTTGAACTTTAGATTGAGAGAAACGGAGCTCAGGCCTCTGCGGGCTGCGCACTCTTACACAGGCAGGGACGTAGGCAAACAGAGTGCAAGACACACGTGACTCGGGTCGAGCAGGCTACCCTTTCCCTGCCTATCTCGGCTGGGCGCTTGCGAGCAAGTTAGCAAAGGGAACTCAGGAAAGGTGACTCGGCCCTGCAGGCCATACTCCACCCGTGCCTAGCCTGCACAGCCCCGCCCCACCCACCAGACTTGCTCGCACCTAGCAACAGAGGTGCAAGCGCCTTTGTTTTCAGGGGCCCTCCCTGAGCTACTTGCAGCATGGCCGGTGCACGCCACTCCACACATGTGACTCCTCTGCGTCCCCTCCCCACGGGTGGCTGAGTCCTGCCTAGGCTCTGTCCGGTTTCCTGGCCTTCTCACTGCTGTTTATGCATTCTACAGCCACACTGTAATTCACACAGCATACGGTTTGTAACTTCCGATTTTGAGTACTTATTTCAGACCTGCTCTGACTTCCTGGCCACGTGGACTAAGGTGCACCCCTCCATCTACTGGCAGGAAACAGTCATTATAGGTAAAAAATTCTTTTATAATCAATCACAATAAATAAGGATAAATAAAAATAAATACAGATTTTATTGAATATGTCTGAAAACACCACCATTCAAGGCTTTCACAGCCTTTTTGACTATACCATGTGGGAGATTTTACAAGAGGTGTCTGACACCCCACATCTATGGATCTTTCTGGGATTCGTAGTTTTCCTTGGTACTATATGGTTTGATAATAGAAATATGATAAAATCCTTACAAGACGAATCCAGGATTCTTAAGGCAGAGGTTGAATGCTTAAAAACAATTGAGACTGACAACAATCTCCTCAAGAATCAGTTTGAAGTTCTCCAGGAAGAGAATAGATCTTTGTCTAACATGACTCGGTCAAATGAGCAAAATTTAGCAAAGCTACAGTCTGATATTAAGGAGAAATTCGTTACTATAGAAGAAGGAACAGCTGATTTGGATCGTAAGCTTCAGTCCCTTTCTGTAGGAAATGAAACATTAACTGAGAGAATCAAACTGCTGAATGTGACAATCAGATTTTGTTTAAAGCTTATGACAGATTGGCTGACAGATTGTCAATACAAGAAGGCACAATTCATGCCATGAAAATTATGTCCAAAGATGAGAAGTTATCTCTAATGGACAGACTTCATACCTTAGAATCCTCAATGAAGGCTTTGGAGCATAATTCTAGACAGGAGATTCAGACCTTGTAGAAGGCAATGGTAAAAAGATTTGAAAAGATTGAGGAAATTCTAGATTCTGATGAACAGGAACAAATGGTACAAAGGCAAATTTTAACTCTATCACTGAGTAAAACTCTCCAGGATACTTCCCATAAAACTTTATCTGCCTTTCCAGTATTGACAACAGAGAAAGTGATTAGTTCCAGAAACCCTAGGGTCATCAAGGAACATATATGGGAGCCAATCCATATGAATGATCTGAAAGAAATTAAACAAGCTGTTATGAATTTTGGGATGCATGCTTCCTTTGTTAAAGAGATGCTAAAAACATGGTCTGTAGCCAACAAGGCCCGCCCTATGACTGGATTCAATTGGCTTCTGCGGTCCTTGAGAGTGGACCGCAATTGAATTGGAAATGCTTATTTAGGCAAGAGAATAGACTTTTAGAACAGCAGGAAAGAGCGAAGGGAATTGAGATTTCCCTAGATCAAATTCTAGGTGAAGGGCTCTTTTCCAACCCTCAGGAACAAGCTAATAAAGATGACCATATGTACTACTACATGTACTACAGCAGCCTTAAGGGCTTGGGACAGGGTTCAAGACCCAGGACAGAGAATGGAATCATACCAGAGTTAAACAGGGTCAGAGAGAACCCTTTAGTGAATTTTTACAAAGACTAACTAAAGCTGTACAAATAGGAATATCTGACCCAGAAGCAAGACATATAATAATTGAGTCTTTGGCTTATGAAAATGCAAATATGGAATGCAAAAGGATCTATAAAGATCAGATCTGCACCCTTGGAAGAATGGGTCTTGCATACACTGAATGTTGATACATTTGACTATGGCACTGAAGCATGGGTAGAAGAAGCAATTTCCAATGGTAAAAGAAGGCATCAGAATACCAAATGTTTTAATTGTGGCAAAATGGGTCATATGAAAAGGAATTGTAGACAACGGATTTCCAGAAACAATAATAATGCATCTTTTAGAAATAACAGAAATAGGAGGACTCAGCCTTCAGGTTTATGTAGGAGATGTAGGAAAGGCAGGCATTGGACAAATGAATGCAGGTTTACAAGAGATAGACAAGGCAACCTGATACAGATGGGAAACGTGAGGGGGGGCCCCCGCAGGCCCCAAGGGTGAATGTGGTTCAGTCATTTCTGGTTACTGCAGAGAACGTGCCTCGTCAGGAAAATTAGAAAGCCCCATACCTATTGTTACAAACAATAATGGCCTGAAGGATAATTTCCAAGTGTTTCGGCAAACTTCTATAAGTGATCAAAGACCAAAGCTAAGAGTGTGTGTAAATCACAGTTTTATTACTGGCCTGTTGGACATAGGTGCGGATGTAGGTATCATTACTCTAGAATCTTGGCATCCATATTGGCCTCTTCAGGATGTAAATATTCAGTTCCTGGGAAATGGAACCATATCTCAAGTAAAGCAAAGCACAAGATGGGTTGAATGCATAGGGCTATAAGGACAAATAGGAAAACTAAGGCCATATGTAGCCAATATTGCAGTGAATTTATGGGGCCATGACCTATTACAGCAATGGAATACCCAAATTAACATTCCTGCCACTTCTAGAGCCTATATTTCTGAGAACAATATTAAAAGATATTACAGACAGCAGAAACCGGCCGTTTGGGCTGTACAAGAACACAAAGCAATTGATGTCCCTTCAGAGATACCAACAGCCCTGCCTCTAAAATGGTTGACTGAGAAACCAATGTAGACAAAGCAATGGCCTTTAGCTGAGGAAAAGTTGCAGGCTTTAGAACAGCTGGTACAAGAGCAATTAGATGCTGGACATATAGAAGAATCTACCAGCCCTTGGAATTCTCCTGTATTTGTGGTTAAGAAAAAAATCAGGTAAATGAAGAATGGTGACAGATCACAGGGCTATCAACAAGATTATTCAACCTATGGGCCCTCTGCAATCTGGAATTCCTTTGCCCTCTTTATTACCAAAAGGATGGCCCCTTATAGCTATTGATTTAAAGGATTGTTTCTTCACTATACCTTTACAAGAACAAGATAGAGAAAAGTTTGCCTTCACAGTACCTACTTATAATAATTCTCAACCTTTGAGGAGATACCAGTGGGCCATTCTCCCACAGGGCATGTTAAACAGCCCCTCCCTGTGCCAATATTTTGTAAATCAACCATTGCAAATAATATGCAAGGAATTTCCCAAGTCTATAATCTATCACTATGTGGATGATATTTTGTCATCTGATTCAAACATGGATACCTTGGAAAGACTGTTTGAAGAAATAAAGATAGTTTTACCTAAATGGGGATTGCAGATTGTTCCTGAAAAGATTCAGAGAGGAGATTCTGTTAATTATTTAGGTTATAAAATAGGTTTGCAAAAAATTAAGACACAAAAGGCACAAATTAGGAGAGATCACCTATGGAATCTTAATGACTTTCAAAGACTGTTAGGAGACATTTCCAGTCTATGACCAGCTATTGGGATAACACCTGATTTAATAATTCATTTGAACAAAACCTTGGATGGTGATAAAGATTTAAACCGTCCCAGGAATTAACAACTGAAGCAGAAAAGGAACTGAGAATGATTGAGGAAAAATTACAACAGGCACATGTAGCCAGGGTGAATCCAGAGCTCCATTGTATTCTCGTCATACTACCATCAAAAATTTCTCCTACAAAAATTTTGATGCAGAGAGATAATATTATCTTAGAATGGATCTTTTTACCACATAAACCAAGTAAGAAACTGAAAACTTATGTGTAAAAGTCTCTGAGCTAATTATAAAAGGCAAGTTGAGACTTCGTCAACTAGCAGGCATAGACCCAGCAGAAATTATAGTGCCTTTCACTGCTGATGAACTAAAAAAGTTATGGGAAGATAATGAACCATGGCAAAGAGCTTGTGCCAATTTTTTGGGAGAAATTAATAACAACTATCCAGAAAGCAAGAGGCTTAACTTCATAAAGAGAACTTCTTGGATCCTTCCTCGAATCGTCTGTGATGTTCCAATAACCAGAGCCCGTACATTTTATACTGATGCCAATAAATCAGGGAAGGCAGGTTACAAATCAGAAGAATTGAGTAAGGTCGAACAAAGTCCTTATGATTCTGTCCAGAAGGCAGAATTATATGCCATTCTTATGGTGCTAAAAGATTTTAAAGAACCTATTAATATAGTTACTGATTCATAATACGCAGAAAGAGTTATTTTACATTTTGAAACTGCTGAATTTATACCTGATGATATAGAACTAACCTCATTGTTTATCCAGTTACAAGACATGATCAGGAACAGGCTTTGCCCTATGTATATAACACACATCCGATCCCATACGGGTCTGCCAGGTCCTCTAGCACAAGGTAATAAAGAAATTGATCAATTGTTGATGGGTAGTGTGTTGCAGGCCTCTGAAGTTCATAAAAATCATCATGTAAATAGCAAAGGCTTGAAGAAAGAGTTTTCTATTACATGGTAACAAGCTAAGGAGATTGTAAAGAAATGCCCTACTTGCTCTTTCTATAATCAAACACCACTGCCTGCAGGGGCTAATCCTAAGTGCACTCAAAGGAATGAAATCTGGCAGATGGATGTTTTCCACTTTGCAGAGTTTGGCAAATTAAAATATGTACACCACGCTATTGACACTCAGGCTTTCAATGGGCAATTGCTTTAAGCTCAGAAAAAGCTGATTCAGTAATCACTCATTTATTAGAAGTTATGGCCATCATGGGTATACCTACACAAATAAAGATGGATAATGGTCCAGCTTATGTTTCTAGGAAAATAAAACGGTTTTTTTGCTTATTACAATATTAAGCATGTTACAGATATACCATATAATGCTATAGGTCAAGCAGTCATATAAAGATCAAATCGAACTATAAAGGATATGTTGAACAAACAGAAAGGGGTGGAGAACACCCCCAGAAATAGGTTACATAATACTTTGTTAGCCTTGAATTTTCTCAACACTAATGAGAAGGGAACAATGGCTGCAGAAAGACATTGGATAATGGAAAAGTCTACTGAACTAAATCAACCAGTTTATTTCAAGGATGTGCTGACCTCACAATGGAAGCCAGGAGATGTGCTGCATTGGGGAAGGGGTTTTGCTCTTATCTCCACAGGAGAGGAAAAATTGTGGATATGGTCAAAATTAATAAAGGTTCAGTTTGAAGAGGAGAAGACCCTTGGAAAAGATAAATAACAATTCATTCACAAGGATGGCGATCATACTGATGGTAAGAAATACAGATAGGTTGGGGGCAGGGTTCTTTTCTTATCTCCACAGGAAAATACTCATCTTCAAAGAATTTAAGGGACCCTGAATATTTAATTACTGATGAATGGAAACTAGTTACGACCCACTAAGGATCAGCAATAAAACTGAACATGTTCTGTAAGTATAAATTTTTTATATGTTTTATTAAACATTTCTTTATAAATATGTAAGAGCTGGTTTTGGAGTTGGACTATATCTCAGTCCCTTTTCAATTCGAAGCCTGTTGATTAGAAATATCTCTGAGTTTCTGTCTCAGGTCAGGAGCCATGAAATGGGACAGTAAAAGAATAATTATATACTTGATAAACTTTTTTTGCCTTTCGTCATATCTGTGTCTTTCTTTATATGTCAGTATGTGTCTTTGTAATTAATGTTTAAATTTCCCGCTATAAACAACAAATTTTCCTATAGTACTTTTTTAAGTTTCCAGGATGAAGATGGGGCCCCACAACATCAACTCAACCTGGGTATTATGACGTCATGATTTTTTTAGCGCTAAAATTAGACCTGTTTTTGGTACCAACTGCACAAGACAGTTTCGAATGGTGCATATTTTTGACAACTCTCTAGCTGGAACTCCTCAAAACACTCAGAGGCTAGTCACAATTTTCTTAGGCCTAATGTTAATTTGGGAATTTTACCATCATTTGCTTTCACAGGACCCCCTAAGAAGAACGTCACCCCTATGTCAGCTGGAAGCAATCTTAGAGGATGACATCCCCTCTCCCAACAGAGTTTGCCCTTAGGTTTAGGGACATCATTTAGTGGTTGGTATAGTGGTTGGTATAGGGAGATATTTTATGGGATTAGGGGTACTTTAAAAAAAAAGGGGGATTAACTGGTTTGATGGGATAATTGGTATTTGTGAATTACTGTTTTTAGAAAATTGTATTGGTACTGATTATTTTATATTGATCTACTGAATATTGAATGTGAGTGCTTCTATGTCTATTTATTGTATAAGAGTATGCTTATACCTCTGTCTATATTGTATTGATATATTTACCATATTGCAATGCACATTTCTATCTCTGATATTATTTATGTAATGACATTGTTTACATTTGGAGATCATTATTCTCATAATTTGCACTGTTATTTATTCTCTTAGTCCTCAAGTTAATAGATATCGAGAATTATAAATCAATAGTCACATATGTTTGTCATATTTATTTTTAGGATAATCAGGTTTTTTAGATACATAGAGATTATATTTAGTATAGATAGTATAATCTTCAGTCTCTTCAAAGAGCTGTAGAAAATGGCCTTCAATCTAACTTAGAATTCCATGCCAACAAGATACAAACACTCCTGGCGATATCGCTCTACTCCCGAGAGAACGTTGAGCACCAAAGACACTCCACTGGGAGCTTGTCTTCTTGGCAGAACTGGCCTTCGGGTTAAGAAAAGCCCATACCTCAACTACTGACAAAGATACAGAATATCCATAAGTGGATGAAACAGTATTGTCTTATCTTGCCAAGACAGGGTAGGATAGTTCTAAGAAAGTTCCTGCCTTTAATAATGGTATGTCAGTTATGTTAGGCCTTAGCTAAAGTTGGTTGACTCAACATTGCAAATGAGACTTTGGGTGATTGCCCATGTAGTCAGTTGTCTCTGCATTTGTTACACATTTTGGAAATTTCTTGTTTGTTCTTCCTGGTTGCTTAAGTAATATTACTTCCCTTCTCATATCTTTGATGGAGTTGAAGATTATATAATTGTAGTTACTCTCTACATTATTTAGACTATTTGAGATAGTATGTTTAGCAATACTTTTGTTATATGCTTCTTGCTCAATATTGTTTGTTATATTTATTATTTGTTCCTATTGTATATAGTTGTATTTGGTTTAGTTCTGACTTATTTAGACAAAAGGGGGAGATGTAGGGGAAGCCCAGCCCAAGGGGGCATGTTTGCCTCAGGCTAATGTTTACATATAAATCTGGCGGGTGTGAGCCCCGCTGGTCCTTTTTTTTACTTCCGGTTTCATTGCTGGATCCCTGGTGTTGTAAGCTATTTCCTCATTAAAGTTTACTATTTCACATTAAGCTAGCCTGGTTATTACGCCACATCAAGTAGGGAAGAGGAGTGGGAGCAGGAGCAGAGCATCCAGAAACCATGGGCATATGGGGCCTTGTTTGTTTTACATTAGGTGTCAGCCCCAATTTAAAAGGTTTTTTTTTGTCACAGGCAGCCCAAGGGCATTTGGAGATAAGGCCTCAAATTGCAAGCGTCTGTTTTTACAAGTCTCAGAATTCAATGTCTACCACAATGTGTCCACTGTGATAAGACTCAAGTCAAAAACAGAGGGGTGTGAGAAATGTGTGGGCAGATGTCTTCATCCCACACCATCCTGGTCATGTGCCTGGCATGGCTGTGACTTCAGCAGACTATCCCAACAAATGTATGGGCCCTGGGCCCTAAAGGCATGCACTTGGAAAAGGAGAACTCACCTAGATGAAGCCAATCTTAGCCTGGGCAAAGAGCATGGGAAAGAAGGGTGTTTTCCAACATGTAGCTCTGGGTCAGTGGGAAAAACAGCCCATCTCAGTGGAACCTCCAAATGTTAAATGTTTTCTGGACTGACAAGCCTCTCTGCTGATGCAATAATCCAAACTGGATCAAATCAGACTGAATTAGAAGAAGCCCAGATTTAATGGATGCAAGCACTCCTAGGTGGGCCCCTAGGAAAACATGAAGAGGAAAAAGGGGAGACCACATGTTTGTTCTCTGGAGGGAAGTTTAAATAGCCTATGGGAATAGTTTTGATCCTCCATGGATAGGGGTCACTGTTTGGCGGGCTTTCTCAGAGGTGAAGTTTGGACTGAGGCAACTCCCTGGGGAGGTGGCTTGAAATGAATCTATCCTGTTAACATTCCAAAATGGATGCCAGGAGCTGGGGTGAAGCCCCCAACCAGTTTCCAACTTAGTACTATTGACATCATGGCTAAATAATTTGAGAGGGTCTGTCCTAGGCATTGAGGAATGTAGCAACACCTCTGAGTTGTGCTAGATATCAACAATGTTTCACAAGTAGCGACAATGTGAAATGTTTCTAGACCCAGCCCTGGGCTGGACATGTATTGGGTTAATTATCTATCTTTTCCTCAATTGGAGAGTACAAATATATTTCCATCCATTTATTTTCAGAGAAGAAAATCTATACTCCTCTTAACCTCTTCTTCCCCAAGAATCCTCATCCAGCGGAGTACTTGTTTGCTTACAGGTAGATCACTTCTTGTAATGCTCCCAAGAAGTTCCTCTATCTGGTGTGGCAGCACCCTTTATTGTGTGTGAACCCTCTATTAATCTGGGAGGGGTGCTTCTCTTTCTTCTCCATGTTGGGTCTTGAAAGGGGGAATAGTCAGCTTCAAATACTTTTAGTTGATGGCAACTGATCTCACACAACAGTCTCCCATCCCACTGCTTCTTCCAATGGGGAAGGTTGATGAAAATGCCTCTTTATGTCCTTCTCTAAATGCTTTTTTTTGTCTTTTATGCTAAAGTTGAGAAAACTTTTCACTTTGCTGCTTTAGCTAACTATTTTGTTGTTTATTTTCATCTATTTTGCCATTAGATATCTTTTCATGAATGTAATAAGCTCTTGAATAGCTCAAAGTGGAGTTGATCTATGTATTCCATTTTTCCTGCTATGTGATTTCTTTTTGTAATCTCAGTGTTTCTTCTTATACTATTTTCTCCAAACACTCAGTAATTTTTGTTTGTCACACGTCTTTGAAAGTCTGTGTGCTTATTCTGTCACCATCATCAGCCTCCAGTGATGGTCATCTTTCCTGAGAGTCAGCAGTTTTTGAGAGGGTTCACACACAATAAAGGGCCCTCACTGTGCCTCCCAGTAAAAATAGATAGAGGTTGACTGAGAAATGAACTATGAAAAGCTTTTTCATAGCCTGAAGTCCCTCTTTTGGTATCATGATCCTGAAAGTTATGCTTCTGAATGTCATGGTTCAGAGTGCTAAAATCTTGAAGACTACAGATTCTTTTAAATAACAACTAATAACAATAAGCTGAATTAAAAAGAAAAATTCTTTTGTTTTTATGTTTCTTAAATAAATGCTCTTTAAAATGATTTTATTTTTGTTTTTAATTATGGGTAATTATACATATGTGTATGAATATTAGTTGTGGCAGGTGCATTGCTCACAGAGTCAGAAGAGGGTTTAGGGACCTGGTGAGCTACATAACAGGAGGCTGTAAACCACCTCTAGGAGATACTGGTAATTGAATTCAGGCTCTCTGCAATAGAAGTATGTTTGCTTAACCAATGAACTATCTCTCTAGCACCAATAAATCCTCTAAAAATGCAATTGGAGATTAGAACCTTGACCCTGACTGCCCCTGGGGAGTTAAGTGTTTGGTTCCTAGCTGGAGGGTGCTGATTTCCAGGCTCTACCCCCCAGAGGCACATCCTGGGACACATATAAACCCACAAAAGTCACAGGGACCCAGGAACAACTTCCTCACACTTGCAACCATCCCCTACCACATATGTTATCACTGGAGTCTTGTCCCTGACTGCACTTGGAGATCTGCAGAGATCCTGGAGCAGCCTTATCACACCTATAACCATCCCCCACTGGATCTGTGACCACCAGAGCCTTGGTCCTGATTGCTCCTGGACAGGATCCCCCAGAGTCACATCAGGTACCATCAGAGGCATGGTCTGTCTGCACCTGGAAAGCAACCACCTAAGTCACAGATCCCACCTGCACTAATTGGAGGAAGAGGGACCCCCTGAAGTTCAGACCTCACATGCACCCATTAGAGAAAGAGATGTGTAATGACAGTATAAGAATACATTTAACAACATAATGAGCAATATGGAAACACCAGAATCTAGTAGTTCTACATCAGCAAGACCTGAATATCCCAATGCAGATGAAGCAGAAGAAATGATGCTAAAAATAACTTTATGAAGATGATAGAGGCTCTTAAAGAGGGAATGAAAAATTCCCTTTAAAATAGAGGAAAAGAAAAACTAAAAATTAGAGGGAATCAACAAATCTCTTAAAGAAAGCAAAGAAAGCCAAGAAAAAAAAACCCCAATTAAACATGGTGTAGAAGGTGCTTCTGTCTATGTTTTGCTTTCATTGGTTAATAAAGGAACTGCTTTGGGCCTATAACAGAGCTGTAGGGGACAAAGCTAGGTGGGAGAAAACTAAACAGAATGCTGGGAGAAAGAAGGCAGAGTCAGATAGAGAGGTGCCATGATCTACCGCTGGAGATAGATGTGCTGAAACTTTGCTGGTAGGCCATGACCTTGTGGTGATACACAGATTAATAGAAATGGGTTAAATTTATATGTAAGAGTTAACAAATAGGAAGCTAGAGCTAATGGGCTAAGCAGTGATTTAATTAATACAGTATCTTTGTGGTTTTTTCTGGTCTAAGCTAGCTGGGTGGCCAGGAAGAACAAGTGCCTGTTCTTACAACAATTGGCTCACCAATGTGGTGGGCTAAATCTTTGTAAAACCCGAGAAAGCTTAAAAAAGACAAAAGAACAGAGTTAAGCATGGCTTGGTAGTGGCATTTTCTCAGGTGGGCTGTTTGCTAGACTTGGGCAGAGCCATGGCTCCTTTGGGACAAGATTTTCTGGTTCAGCCATAGTGGAAAAAAGCCATGCAATTTTAAAGTACAGCTTCCTGGGCCATGCTGCCAGCACAAACTCTGGCTATGGAGCATTTGAATGGCATTTTTGGGCCTGGATATTTGTGTGCCCACTTGGGGTTGGAAGGAAAGTGGCTGAGACCTGGGCAGGCAGTGGGATCAGGTCTACTAGGCTTGCACAGGCAGGAGAGCATGGTGGATTCACGCCACCATACACAGAGATGTTTCCAGGCTGTGCAGTGCTCTATGTGGCAGATTTGGTTGTTACTCAGATAAAAAGGGTTTATGAGCTGCACACTCATTCTTGGGGTTGGAGTGCTGAGTGCTACTCCTGCCTGGAGGCCCCAGAGCTGACAGCGGTGGTGCTTCCACCATTTTAAAAATGGAGAGAGGCAGAGACAGCATCCAGAGCAGCTGCAACCAAGCTGCTTACCATTTTAAAAGCTCTTCAAGATAGTAGAGGATTACAGATAATGCAATAAGGACAGATACAGACATGAAAGAACTCTACATGCATCATAGTGTTGGATAAATGTACTTAGGATTGGGAGAGAGGAGTAAAAGTGTATAGAGAGTTGAAAAAGAAAAAAGTCTTTAAGCAGACAGAGCATGGACAGTCATATATTAAAAGGAGTAAAGAAAAATAAGCCATGTAAATATGGACTATACACAGAGAGTGTGGATTATGTTTATTATTGTGTTTTCTTTGAATTTTTTGACTGTGAAGGAGCTAAGTACAGAGAGACATTTCATTACATGGGCTGCTAAGCTAAACCAGCATGTATATTATAAAGGTATCATGATTTCCAAATTTGGGTCTAATTTCATGACAATGAAACACATTTGCTCCTGACAGCACCAATTACTTTGAGAGGAAGATGGGCATTGAAGATGCTCCTTAGCCATTTGGGAAGAATCTGCTGTTGCTTAGACTGCTTAACTGAACATGCAGGACCCACAGAGAGATGACTACTAAACTTGCCTAAAGGTGAGATGATCCTTTAGGGTTCCCGTTTCATGAAAGAGTCTGTTAGACATTCTGCAGGACACAAAAAATTGTGATGAAAAAACTGACAGCATAGGTGGAATTGTCTTTGAAATTTCCTGCTTCGTGGAAAAGTCTGCTGGTTACTCTGGGTCTGTAGGATAAAGATGGATTCCCTAATGGTATAGAAGAACTTGGGTGACTGTCCAGGTAGCGTGATGTTTCTGTTAATTCTAGAATTTGGAAGTTGCTTACAATATACTTCCTGTAATTAGGTAATATTATATCCATTTGGAGTCTTTGATGGAGTTGAAGAGTTTATAGTTATAGTTTTCCTTAGTTTTGATAAAAGATAAAGTAGATATAAACATGGTAATTGTAATTCTTGCTTGATACCTGTTTTGTTATATGTAGTTTTGATATATTAAAGTTAAAATCTTCCTTTTTGTTTAAACAGAAAAGGGGAAATGGTGTAGGAGGTCCTTCTGTCTATGTGCTGCTTTCATTGGTTAATAAAGGAACTGCTTTGGGCCTATAACTATAGGGGAACAGAGCTAGGTGGGGAAAACTAAACAGAATGCTGGGAGAAAGAAGGCAGAGTCAGAGAGAGAAAGAGAGCGAGAGAGCGAGAGAGCGAGAGCGAGAGAGAGAGAGAGAGAGAGAGAGAGAGAGAGAGAGAGAGAGAGAGATGCCATGATCTGCCACTGGAGATAGATATACTGAAACTTTGCTGGTAGGCCACGACCTCATGGTGATACAAAGATTCATAGAAATGGGTTAAATTCATATGTAAGATGTAGTAATAGAAGCGGTGGGCTGCATCCCCGGCACTCGGCCGCCCCCATGGCTAGCTTTACCTGAAATAATTACACGGAAACTGTATTCTTTTAAACACCGCTTGGCCCATTTCTATCTAGCCTCTTCTAGGCTAGCTCTCGCACCTGGACTAGCCCATTTCTAATAATCTGCTGTAGCCCACGAGCTGGCTTACCAGGAATGATCTTAACCTGCGTCTGCCTGGAGTGGGAGAATCATGGCGCCTCCTTGACTCAGTTTCTTTCTCCCAGTCTTCTGTTCTGTTTACTCCTCCCACCTATGTTTTAACCTATGAGGACCAAGCAGTTTCTTTATTGCTTAACCAATGAAATCAACAGATTGATATATGACACTCCCACATCAGTAAGAGTTAACAAATAAGAAGCTAGAGCTAATGGGCCAAGCAGTGATTTAATTAATACAGTATCTCTGTGGTTATTTCTAGTCTAAGCTAGCTGGGTGGCTGGGAAGAACAAGTGCCCCTCCTTACAACACAAACTGGTAAATGAAATGGTTCAAGGCTTGAAAATTGAAATAGTATCAATAAATAAAAACATAAATGGAGGTAATTCTGGAAATGGAAAATCTAGGTAAATCTCAGGAACAACAAGTGCAAGCATAACCGACAGATTACAAGAAGTGGATGAGGGAATCTCAGGCATTGAGATATGATAGAAAAACTAGGCTCATTAGTCAAAGAAAATGTTAAATCCAACAAATTCTTAAAACAAAATATCAAGGAAATCTGGGTACCATGAATAATAGGGATAGAAGAAGAAGTCCAGCTCAAAGTTACAGAAAATATATTCAACAAATATCATAGATGAAAACTTTCTCATCCTAAAGATAGGCATGCCTATGAAAGTTGAAGAAGCTTACATAAGACCAAATAGAATTGACCACATAATAATCAAATTAATCATAATAATCAAAACACTAAACATACAGAATAAAGAAAGACTATTAAGAGATGAAATGGAAAAAGGCCAAGTAACATATAAAGGCAGACCTATTAGAATTACACCTGACCCTGAAATAAAGTAGGTCCTGGAATCATGTTCTGCAGATAATAAGAGACCATGGTTGCAAGCCCAGACTATTATATCCAGTCAAGATTTCAATCACCACTCCCACTCCTGCCCAGACTCCGAAGAAACAACATGTGATCTGCCCTGCTGTGAAAGTTGGAACTCATGAACTCCAGACGTATACAGAACTGTTCAAGAATTCCAATTGACTACATCTAAAGACTATGAGCCAGCCACAGTTTGCTTTGGTTACACAGCCCGAGCTCAAGCTCTGAAACTTGGAAGTGAGCGTACAACTGTGGTCCATCTATTTTATTGGAAAAAGTAGGGAGACACTGGCATGCAGGCCCAAGCGGCAGAGACACCGGCACGCAGATGCGGCTGATGTGGGATAGTCCAAGCATGAAGCAGTGAAGCCCACACTGAGAGCAGATCTCCCCACTACAATTAAATCAAGTAGGTGTTTTGGGGCCTGGCCTCCAGAGTGGTAGGCCTTTTATTGGCGAGGTCCATGGGCGAATAGGGAGCCTGGTCCTGTCCCTGAAGATCCTCCTGAGTGGGGAGAATGTTCTTGGCCTGTGGCGGGACACAAGAAATGGAGCAGGGGGATTCCCAGACCCCCTTGACCCCCCCCCACCGGTTAGTCTGCGAGGGCTGGTACCCTCTGCTGGGACTGCTCCTCCTCTGCTGCGACCTCTCTCTCCCTGACCCATCCCAGCTTGCACCCAGGGACCTCCTTCACTCCCCCTCCTTACTGCCCAGGGACCTCCTTCACTCCCCCTCCTTACTGCGGGGCTGCGGGATCACCCAGTTTAGCCTGTTTGGGCTCTGGGTTGGGAGCTCAAGGCAGGGGGCAGTGGGAGTTTCTCTGTTTTGGTGGCTGGACTGCAGAGTGGTAGACCTTTTGTTGGTGAGGGCCCTGGTGAACGGGGAGCCTGGTCCTGGTCCTGAAGACCCTTCTGAGTGGTGAGAGGGATCTTGGCCCGGGGTGGGAACCCAGGAAATGGAGCAAGGTCATTTTGTAAGCGGGGCCCCTGGTGAGCAGGGAAACCTGATCCTGTTTCAAAAGACCCATTAGATAGCATCGATAGGAGGAGATGGGCAGGAGCCAAGGCAAGAATTCACCCAACAATCTGAAAAACAACATGAAAACACCAGAACCCAATGATCTTACAACAGAAGGACTTGAACACCCTAACACAGAAGAAGAGGAAAAAATTGACTTTATGAAAGCAATAGAGTCCCTTAAACAACATGTAAGGAATGGATGAGAAGTATAACAAAAAGTTTGAAGACATGAGTAAATACGTAAATGATACCCTGGGAAACCAAGAAAAAACAATGAAACAGGTAATGGAAACAGTTCAAGAATTGAAAACTGAAATGGAAGCAAGGAAGAAAACACAAACCGAGGACCAGCTGGATATGGAAAATCAAGGTCAATGAACAGAGTCTACAGAAACAAGCATAATCAATAGTATACAAGAGATAAAAGAAAGAATCTCAGATTCTGAAGACACCATTGAGAAAATAAACGCACTGATCAAAGAAAACAGCAAAGCCAACAAATTCTCAACACAAAATATTCAGGAAATATGGGATACAATAAAAAAAAACAAAACCTAAGAATAATAGGGATAAAAGAAGTAGAAGAGTCACAGCTCAAAGGCCCAGAAAATATTTTTAACAAAATTATGGAAGAAACTTTCCCAACATAAAGAAAGATATCCTTTGAATATTCAAGAAGTATATAGAACACAAAACAGACTGGATCAAAAAAAGATCACCTCGCCATATAATAATCAAAACACAAAATATACAGATTAAAGAAAGAATATTAAGCGCTGCAAAGGAAAAAGGGCAAGTAACTTATAAAGGTAAACGGATCAGACTTACACCTATGAAAGCCAGAAGGTCCTCGCTAGAGGTACTGCAGAAACTAAGAGACCATGGATGCAAACCCAAACTACTACACCCAGCCAAGCTATCATTCACTATCAATGGAGGAAACAAGACATTCCAGGATAAGAACAAATTTAAACAATAAGTAGCCACAAATCCAGCGCTACACAGAGTAATAGAAGGAAAATCACAACCCAAGGTATCCAACATTGCCAACACTGCCTACAAAAACTCAGACATCTAGCAACCCTTCACCAGCACAACTCAAAGAAGGGAAACACACAAACTCTACTACCAAAAACAATAAGAATAACTGGAGTAAACAACCACTGGTCATTAATATCACTTAATATTAATGGTCTCAATTCACCTATAAAAAGGCACAGGCTAAGAGATTGGATACGAAAACAGGATCCAACATTCTGCTGTTTGTAAGAAACACATCTCAACCACAAAGACACACATCTACTCAGAGTAAAGGGTTGGGAAAAGGTTTTCCAAGCAAATGATCCTAAGAAAAAAGCAGGTGTGGGCATACTAATTTATAACAAAACTGACTTCAAACTAAAATCAATCAGAAGAGATCGAGATGGACACTTTATACTCATAACAGGAACAATTCATCAGGATGAAGTCTCAATCCTGAATATCTATGGCCCTATATGAAAGAACCTACTTATGTAAAAGAAATATTACTAAAACTCAAGGCAGACATCAAACCACACACACTAGTAGTAGGAGACTTCAATACTCCTCTCTCACCAATGGACAGGTCAATCAGACAGAAACCTAATAGAGAATTAAGAGAATTGTTGGAGGTAATGAAGCAAATGGATTTAACAGATATCTATAGAACATTCCACCCAAATAGGAAAGAATATACCTTCTTCTCTGCAGCTCATGGAACCTTCTTGAAAATTGATCATATACTCAGGAACAAAGGAAACCTTCACAGATACAAAAAAATAACAGTGTCCACCTGTGTCTTATCAGATCACCACGGATTAAAGTTAGAAGGCAAAAACAATGCTACCCCCAGAAAGCCGTCCAACTCATGGAAACTGAACAGTCAACTACTGAACAACACCTGGGTCAAGGAAGAAATAAAGAAAGAAATTAAAGTCTTCCTTGAATTTAATGAAAATAAAGACACAACATACTCAAACCTATGGGACACGATGAAAGCAGTGCTAAGAGGAAAGCTCATAGCACTAAATGCCCACTTAAAGAAAACGGAGAAAGCATACATTGAGGACTTAACAGCACACCTGAGAGCTCTAGAAAAAAAAAAGCAGATGCGCCCAGGAGGAGTATAAGACTGGAAATAATCAAACTGAGGGCTGAAATCAACAAAATGAAAACACAGAAAACAGTCCAAAGAATCAATGAAACAAAAAGTTGGTTCTTGGAGAAAATCAACAAGATCAACAAACCCCTATCCAAACTAAATAAATGACATAGAGAGAACACACAAATAAATAATATCATAAATGAAAAGGAGGATAATAAACAGACACAGAGGAAATTCGGAGAATCATTAGATCTTACTACAACAGCCTGTATGCCACAAAACTGGAAAATCCAAAAGAAATGGACATTTTTTTAGATAAGTACCATATACCAAAGCTAAACTAAGACCAGATGAACAATCTAAATAGACCTGTTAGTCGTGAAGAATTAGAAACTGTTATCAAAAATCTCCCTTCCAAAAAAAGCCCAGGACCAGATGGTTTCAATGCAGAATTCTAGCAGAACTTCCAAGAAGAGCTAATAGCTATACTCCTTAATGTATTTCACAATATAGAAACAGAAGAGTCATTGCCAAATTCCTTTTATTAAGCTACAGTTACCCTGATACGAAAACCACACAAAGACCCAACTAAGAAAGAGAATTATAGGCCTATATCACTCATGAACATCGACACAAAAATTATCAATAAAATACTGGCAAACTGAATCCAAGACCACATTAGAAAAATTATCCATTATGATCAAGTAGGCTTCACCCCAGAGATACAGGGCTGTTTCAACATATGAAAATCTATCAATGTAATCCACCATATAAATAAAGTGAAAGAAAAAAACCATATGATCATTTCATTAGATGTTGAAAAATCATTCGACGAAATTCAACACCCCTTTATGATAAAGTTCTTGGAGAGATTAGTGATACAAGGGTCATACCTAAATATAATAAAAGCTATTTACAACAAGCCGACAGCTAACATTAAACTAAACGGAGAGAAACTCAAAGCCATCCCACTAAAATCAGAAACACGGCAAGGCTGTCCACTCTCTCCATACCTCTTCAATATAGTGCTTGAAGTTCTAGCAATAGCAATAAGACAACATAAGGGGATCAAGGGGATTCATATTGGAAAGGAAGAAGTTAAGCTTTAGTTATTTGCAGATGATATGATAGTATACATAAGCGACCCCAAAACCTCTAACAACAAACTCCTACAGCTGATAAACACCTTTAGTAATGTGGCAGGATACAAGATCAACTTCAAAAAATCAGTTGCCCTCCTATACACTAAGCATAAGGAAGCAGAGAGGGAAATCAGAGAAGCATCACCTTTCATGATAGCCACAAATAGCATAAAATATCTTTGGGTAATTCTGACCCAGGAAGTGAAAGATCTATTTGACAAGAACTTTAAGTCTTTGAAGAAGGAAATTGAAGAGGACACCAGAAAATGGAAGGATCTCCCTTGCTCTTGGATTGGGAGGATCAACATAGTAAAAATGGCAATTCTCCCAAAAGCAATCTATAGATTCAATGCAATCCCCATCAAAATTCTTCACAGATCTGGAGAAGACAATAATCAACTTTATATGGAAAAACAAAAAACCCAGGATAGACAAAACAATCTTATAGAATAAAGGATTTTCTGAAGGCATTACCATCCCTGACTTCAAACTCTATTACAGAGCTACAGTATTGAAAACAACTTGGTATTGGCATAAAAACAGAGAAGTCGGCCAATGGAATTGAATAGAAGACCCTGACTTTAACCCACAAACCTATGAACACCTGATTTTTGATAAAGGAGCTAAAAGTATACAATGGAAAAAAGAGAGCATCTTCAACAAATTGTGCTGGCAAAACTGGATGTCAATCTGTAGAAGAATGAAAATAGATCCATATCTATCACCACGCACAAAACTCAAGTCCAAATGGATCAAAGACCTCAATATTAGTCTGAACTCACTGAACCTGATAGAAGAGAAAGTGGGAAGTACTCTACAAAACATGGGCACAGGAGTCCACTTCCTACATTAAGGGCATCATTTAATCAATGGGACCTCCTGAGACTGAGAAGCTTCTGTAAAGCAAAAAACACTGTCACTAAGACAAAAAGGCAACCCACTGACTGGGAGAAGATCTTCACCAACCTCACAACTGACAAAGGTCTGATCTCCAAAATATATAAAGAACTCAAGAAACTAGACTTTAAAATGCTGATTAACCCGATTAAAAAATGGGGTACTGAACTGAACAGAGAATTCTCAACAGAAGAAGTTCAAATGGCCAAAAGACACTTCAGATCATGCTCAACTTCTGTTGTAATATGAGCAGCGGGGCTGAGTCCCCAGCACCCTGGCCCCCTGCTAGCTTATGCCCGAAATAACAACACACAAATTGTATTCATTTAAACACTGCTTGACCCATTTCTATTTAGCCTCTTCTAGGCTAATACTCACATATTAATTTAGCCCATTTCTAATTATGTGTATAGCACTGCTAGGTGTGCTTACCGGGAAGATTCTAGCCTAAGTCCATCCTGGGTAGGAGCTTCATCGCATGTGCCCTCGAGAGCTGAGCTATGGCATCTCTCTGCTCCCGAGAAGAGCTGTCGAGTCTGAGCTCACTTCTTCTTCCTACCAGCATTCTGTTCTGTTTACTCCTTCCACCTATGTTTTAACCTATGAGGCCAAGCAGTTTCTTTATTACTTAACCAATGACCTTCCTTTATCAAACCTCCTTAGCGATCAGGGAAATGCAAATCAAGACAACTTTAAGATACCATCTTACACCTGTCAGAATGGCTAAAATAAAAAAAAAAAACACCAATGATAGCCTTTGCTGGAGAGGATGTGGAGTAAGGGGTACACTCATCCATTGCTGGTGGGAATGCAAACTTGTGCAACCACTTTGGAAAGCAGTGTGGCAGTTTCTCAGGAAATTCGGGATCAACCTACCCCTGGACCCAGCAATACCACTCTTGGGAATATACCCAAGAGATGCCCTATCATACAACAAAAGTATATGCTCAACTATGTTCATAGCTGTATTGTTTGTAATAGCCAGAACCTGGAAACAACCTAGATGCCCTTCAATGGAAGAATGGATGAAGAAAGTATGGAATATATACATATTAGAGTACTACTCAGCAGTAAAAAACAATGACTTCTTGAATTTTGCATGAAAATTGATGGAAATAGAAAACACTATCCTGAGTGAGGTAAGCCAGACCCAAAAAGAGGAACATGGGATGTACTCACTCATATTTGATTTCTAGCCATAAATAAAAGACATTGAGTCTATAATTTGTGATCCTAGAGATGCTAAATAAGAAGGTGAACCCAACGAAAAACATATAGGCATCCTCCTGAATATTAACTTTTGTCAGGCGATGAAAGGAAACTGAGACAGAGACCCACACTGGAGCACCGGACTGAAATCTCAAGGTCCAAATCAGGAGCAGAAGGAGAGAGAGCACAATCAAGGAACACAGGACCACGAGGGGTGCACCCACACACTGAGACAATGGGGATGTTCTATCGGGAACTCACCAAGGCCAGCTGGCCTGTGTCTGAAATAGCATGGGATAAAACCAGACTCGCTGAACATAGCAGACAGTGAGGACTATTGAGAACTC
Source organism: Microtus pennsylvanicus (assembly GCF_037038515.1). NCBI lineage: Eukaryota > Metazoa > Chordata > Mammalia > Rodentia > Cricetidae > Microtus > Microtus pennsylvanicus. The sequence continues at coordinate 33,975,102 of NC_134580.1, forward strand.
AAGGACAATGGCAATGGGTTTTTGATCCTACTGCATGTACTGGCTTTGTGGGAGCCTAGACAGTTCGGATGCTCACCTTACTAGACCTGGATGGAGTTGGGTGGTCCTTGGACTTCCCACAGGGCAGGGAACCCTGATTGCTCTTTGGGCTGACAAGGGAGGAGGGCTTGATCCGGGGAGGAGGAGGGAAATGGGAGGCGGTGGTTGGGAGGAGGCAGAAATCTTTAATAAATAAATAAATAAAAACAAAAAATATTTCAATTACCATAGATGGAGAAAATAACATATTCCCTGACAAAACCACCAGACTTAAATAATATCTAGCCACAAATCTAGGCCTAGACAGTACTAGAAGGAAAACTCCAAGCCAAGGAAATTAGCTACACCTACAAAAACACATGCAATAGACAACCCCCCTCCAGTAAAACCCAAAGAAGGAAAACACACACACACACAATACCACCACTACAAACAAAACCAAAAATAACAGGAACAATTACTGATCATTTATATCTCTTAATATCAATGGTCTCAATTTACCTATAAAAAGACACAGGCTAGCAGGATGGATATAAATACAGGATCTATCCTTCTTCTACATACAACAAACATACCTCAACTGCAAAGATACACATTACCGAAGAATACAGGGTTTGTAAAAGTTTTTCCAATCAAATGGACCTAAGAAGCAAGCGGATGTAGTTATTGTTATATGTAAGAAAATAGACTTTAACCTAAAATCAATCAAAAGAGATAAAGAAGAACTTTTCATATTTGTCACAGAAAAAATTATCAAAATGAAGTCTCAATTCTGAACATCTGACATCTCCCAAATACAATGTCACCCACATGTGTAAAAGAAACATTACTAAAGTTTAATCATACATCAAACCTTATACACCAAAAGGTCCAAGAATTAGAATATAAAAATGTAGATACCACAAATAAGAATGTAGAAATAAAAAAGTATAAAGTTTTAATCCCAGAAGTGAAGGCGAAGGCGTAAATCACAAACAATCCCACACCAGTTTGGAATTATGATTAATAGAATGGTTATTTATTTAAAGGGGAAAAAACTTACAGATCACCGTCCCAGACAACAGCCCTCTGCACAATCTGAAAGGGAGTCTAGTCGCTGGAAGCAGGGCAGGAAGTAAGAGAGAGAGGAGAGGGAAGTGGCCGTTTTTTTTAAAGGGAGAGAGACCACGCCCCAATGGGCTGGTATCTCAGCAGCTATTGGCTGGAGGAGCAGAAGGACCTCCTGCAACACAGAAGAATGAGAACAGACAGACTGCCAGCATCTTTCTTAGCAGCTTAAGGACTAACTATTAACAGTGGGATACTTTGCTTTATAACCCAACACTCTATTTACAAGGCCAAAGCATCTCTCTGCAAACTGAGAGCTTAACACCCACAGCCTTTCTTGATTAATGATGGATATGAGCTAAGTTAACTTTTAGGAGATATCTGTATGACCTCTGGGTTATGCATTATCTGGGCTATGTGAAACTGTCAGCATCAAAGGGGAGATCACGGGGCATTAGTAAACACCCCCCGGAAGTACAGAGGAAGACAACAGATTAAGTAAAAAAAAAAAAAAAAAAAACTAGTTTAACTGAAAAACTCTGTTAATGACGATTGTAAAGTTAGGAAATCTGTATCTGAGTTTTATCTTGAGATTGTAAAATTTCTTTTTTCAGACTTAATGTTCAGACTCATTTGTTCAGACTACTGTAAGAAGGTGGGCTCCAAAACCGGCCTCTGCTACAGCCTTACTGTTATGATTTTTAAAAAATGCTGCAAGATCCCCGGCAGCAGTAGGCAGTAGAAATGCTGTAGGTCTCCAAATGGTGATAGCAGGCCATGCGGTGGCAGGCAGCAGGCCCCGGGAGCAGCCAGTCCCAGGCAGAGATGGCTGCTGGTCCCCAAGCAGTGGCTGGTCCCAGGCAGGGAGACACATAGCGGGTGTGCAGGAGACAGAAATATGGATAAACACAACATGTAGAATGAGGTTAAATATTTATTATTTGAGTTATGGAGGGGAAGGCAAAAGGGGAGAAGTGTCCATCTACAGTTTGCTTCAATTGCCAAGTGCTGACCACTGGGAAAAACTGCCTTTCATCTAAGCTAAAGACCTCCTGACATGTACAGAATCGCTGGAATCGACAGCCTAACTGCTCAGGTCAAGGTAGGCCTGTCTTCCTACAGATTTCTTAGCCCACAGGATCTTCTGAAGCCTGGCAGGCCCTGCACTAAACAGCAAAAGTCAAATGCGACCTTCAGCAACCATCGAGGACCCAAAAAGAGTAGCTTTGGGTGCCAACCAAGTAAGTTCTCTGTCATTTTTTAAATCAGTAACTCAAGTAAAAATCTTATCATTCTCAAAGATCTCTGATACAGTTTGATAGCTGAGAGGTTTTTTCAGGTGAAAAAATAAAACAACCTCACCAAACAAGTTTCAGATCAAATTTCTCTCTTATGCTGCCTTCCATAGTCTTAAAAATACTTTTCATTGTACAAAAATATGTCACAGTCATTATATAATGTATGTGTCTAAAGCTTCTATTTTCACAAACCCAAACAATTCTTGTGAGTTCCAGGGAGTGGAATTAAAGGATCCACCTTATTAAACAGGTCAGATACACCCCCCTCAATTCCCTGGTCCTAAAAATTTATTTTTCCTTAAATTTAACTTTGTTCTTTGTTCTGCCTATACCTTAAACAGGTATAAGAGACACCAGATATTTCCATGCCACAAACACTGGACAGGAGCAAAGAGACCAGCTATGCCAGGATGTGGCCAGCACCCAGCCTTCTCAAGTCCCCCTCCAAAGACGATGCCCACAAATAAGCCGGAAGCAGTCTTGAGAATCTGCTGCCCCAATTCTGTCAATCTGTGGTGTCTAATCTCTCACTTTTTATTATAAGAAAGAGCAGGGAATGCTATGATTGCTTGTCACTTTAAGAGAGAAGCCACACCTACTCCCTGCAGCCACTCCCTCCTCTTGCCATCTTGGCTTCTCTGGCAGTTTCTTTTCCCTCTCCCCCTTCTACTTTCTCTCTCTCTTTGTCCTCTTTCTCTCTCTCTCTTCCTCTCTCCCCCTCCCACTTCTCCCCTTTTGCCTTCCCCTCCATAACTCAACTAATAAATATTTAACCTCATTCTACATGCCATGTCTATTCATGTTTTTGTCTCCTGACCACCTGCCATGTGTCTCCTTGCCTGGGACCAGCCACTGCTCAGGGACTGGCAGCCATCTCTGCCTGGCACTGGCTGCTCCCAGGGCCCGCTGCCTGCTGCCACATGACCTGCTACCACCATTTAGGGACCTACAGCATTTCTGCTGCCTACTGCCGCCGGGGTTCTTGCAGCATTTTTAAAAAATCATAACACTTCTGCTAGGCTAAAAGTATTGAGCAAAGTCTGTTTTCCATTTAAGACCTTGGAAGACTTCAAGGGCCATTATGACATACCATGGCAGTGATATTCTCCAGAAGAAAGCACAGGGTCAAACTCTGGTTCCCCTCTCTCTTTCATCATAAACCTCTTAGCACTTATAAGTTTAGAACTAAAAAGAGAGGACAGTTTCCATATTTAAGACCTATTTCCTAATTTTCAAAAAGGGTCAGGCAATAAAACCAGCCTTGTTTGAGTAGAACATCTGGGTGAAACATTCAAGTGTTGCACAAGAACAATATGGTAGGATTTGCCTCCTAGAAATGTTTACTACTGTGTGGATGATGCAGCTAGTCAGAGCTTCCCAGCCCACTGAGTAGAGCTCTCTGTATCATTCGTCCTATGCCGGAAACAAAGACCTGTATTGGTTATAGTCAAGCCATCTTCTTCAAAGTTAAGTAAGCTGTTAACCAGAAGCCTCTGTAGGGAAAGTTCCAGGCCCAGGAAATAACCCAGTATTTCCTTATCTCTCCCTTTGAGTTAAGAATGCCTGCAGACATGCAGGTCCCAGGCCCCAAGAGTAATTAGCATTCCCCCTGTTAATTAACATTTACAGACCCTCAGTATTTCCTTATCTCTTCCTGTCAGCTAACAATGTCTCCAGACCTAACATTCCAGTTAGAACAATTGCATAGCATCCTACTCACTCCCCTGATTTTTTGCTATATAATATTCCTGAGAAAAAAATAAAATTTGCAACTTGATCAGAATGCAGACTTGCTGTCAATTTTCTCGAGTCTCTCATCTCTCCATTTCTCTCCTCCAGGGTCCAGGTTCCTGAATCATGTCCCACTGGTTGGGACAGTTCTACTTCATCTTAGAATGTTTTCTAAGTTTGCTGTTTAAGACACTTAGAAGGATTTTCTATCACTGGTTATATCTAATGCATGAAAAATATTCTGCCACATGACAGGTTCTCTGAGAGAAACTTGATTCTTGTGGCTCTGTTCTTGCCTTTGTCTACTTCATTTTTTTTTTTTTTGGTTTTCAAGACAGGGTTTTTATGTAGTTTTTGGTGCCTGTCCTGGAACTAGCTATTGTAGACCAGGCTGGCCTTGAACTCACAGAGATCTGCCTGCCTCTGCCCTCCCCCCGAGTGCTGGGATTAAAGGTGTGCACCACCACTGCCTGGCATGTCTACTTATTTTTATAATTCCCATGATTCTAAGCATACAAAAGATACATGACAGAGGAACACAACTGTGGCATGATTGTTAAATGAATGAGGAAATGCTAGAAGAGATACTTTTCAATTTCTTCCTTTAAAGACAAAATAAAAGAGAAAAGTATTTTCCTTCAAAGTATGAAGATGGATGCTATAAAGTAATTCAACATTAGCTCAGAAATGAGTATAATAAAGGGTTATTTATTTAGGGGTATACTCACAGATCATAGTCCTTTGCACAGGCAGGGCAAAAGGCACCCAATCCAGGAGTCAGGAGAGAGAGAGAGAGTACACACAAGTTTTAAGGCTGCCTTCATAGTATAAGAGACCATGCCCAAGTGGGCTGGTATCCTAAAGACTATTGGCTGAAGTATTTTCCACAGCAGCTCCCCATTTGTCTAAATAAGAGAGTTCTAAGGCTAATACAAAACTACATACAATTAAAACAAATATCAAGTATAAAAAATAGAATTAAACCAGCATAAACAATATCGAGCAAGAAACATATATTAAAATCTTTCAATAATTATCCTATCTTAAAGGGTCTAATTCTTGTATTAGAAATATCTTGGTCAAGTCATGAGAGGAAAGAAACTATGACTATCTAGTCTTCAAGCACTTCAAAGACCTGAGAAGCATAATAATATTACTTGAGTAAACAGGAAGTATGTTGTGTTAGGAGTGGTGGTCTGCTTCCTGCCACCTGGCTAGCTTTACCCGAAATAATTACATGGAAACTGTATTCTTTTAAACACTGCTTGGCCCATTAGTTCTAGCTTCTTATTGGCTAATTCTCACATCTTGCTTGAACCCTTTTCTAATAATCTGTGTAGCACCACAAGGTGATATCTTACTGGTAAGATCTTAACCTGCTTCCTTGTCGGGTGGGAGAATCATGGCAACTGACTGACTCGGCTCCCTTCTCCCAGCATTCTGTTCTGTTTACTCCACCGACCTAAGGGCTGGCCTATCAAATGGGCCAAGGCAGTTTCTTTATTAACCAATGACCTTCCTCCATAATTTCCCCTTTTTCTGTTTAAACAAAAAAAGGAAGGCTTTAACTTTAACATAGCAAAATTACATAACAAAACAGTTATCAAGTAAGAATTACAGTTACAATATTTACATCTATTTTATCTTTTATCATAACAAAGGAAAACTATAACTAACCATTCTTCAATTCCATCAAAGGCTCCAGAAGGATATAATATAAACAAGAAATAAGCAATCTCCAAAACTCTAGAAATGACAGAGACAACTTGCTGCCTGGACAGTCACCCAAAGTTCCTCTGTACCGTTGGGGCATCCATCTTCGGCCCACAGGCCCATAGTATCCAGAGACATTTTCATGAAGCAGGAAATTTCAAAGGCAGTTCAGTCACTATCTGCTGTGTCCTGCAGAATGCCTCTCAGACTCTTTCATGAATCAGGAACCCTGAAAGATCATCTCACCTTTAGGAAAGTTCAGCAGTCCTCTCTCTGTGGGTTCTGTGTCCAGTTTATGCAATAGTCCAGGCAAGAGCAGTTTCTTGCCCAAATGACTAACCAACTCCATAAGGAGCCTCTTCGATGCTCATCTTCCTCTTGAAGTAGATTGGTGCTTCCAGGAGCAGACGTGTCTCATTGTCATGAAAATCCCTAAGTTATTAAAACATTTAAACGTTATAATTTTCTGTAATTTTATAATCTAGTATAATCTAATTTTATAATCTAGGTAATTGACAGAATTGCATTTTAGGTGCAATTTATAATCCCCATTTTGGCAAACTTTCTTTACTTCTTCAAACATTCTTTCTAAAGTATCTACATTTGAATCAGATAACAAAATGTCATCCAAGTAATGGTAAATAATAGATTTAGGAAATTGTTTACATATTATATCTAATGACTGAATTGCAAAGTATTAGCACAGGATGAGGCTATTGAGCATTCCTGTGGTAGAATGATCCACTGATATCTCATAGTTGGCTGAGAATTATTACAAATAGGCACTAAAGGCAAATTTTTCTCTGTACTTTTCTTGTAAAACTATAATGAAGAAACCATCTTTTAAATTAATTACTATAAGAAGACAATTTAAATCAATAACTATAAGAATTTCAGATTATAGAGGACCCATAGGATGAATTACCTTGTTGACAGCTCTTAGATCTGTCACCATTAGCCATTTCCAGATTTCTTTTCAACAACTTACTGCTTGTTTAATTTCTTTTAGATCATCCATACCTGCAGGTTTCCATCTACATTCTTTGCATTGTTTTTGGTATTTTTAACCTGATGCTTTTTTAGAGGTGATTACATGGTAGGAAGATAAAACTCTGGGGAAGTTTTCTCTGACTCTTACAGGTACTGGCAATATTAAATCCTGTCCTTGTACCTTATCTCGTTGCTCATCAGCTCTGATTATTTCCTCAATTATTTTAAATCTATTTAACCTATCATAACATTTTAACAGATTTTGATTGTCAAATTCAACAGTAAGAATTCTTTCAGATAAGTTCTCAGTACCCTTTGACCTCAACTAAATTTTGTCTGTTAATGTTTTCCTTTTCAATGTTATTAACTTCTTTATCTAACTTTTGATTTTTGACGGTATTAATCCTGTCAGCTAGCTGTTCATTATTAGTCTGTAAAGACTGTATCATTTCTAAAAGTGCCAGATTCTTGGCTCTATTATCAAACCATTTTTTAAGGATATAATTTGAAAAACAAAACCAAGTCCCAATATTCAATAAGTGGATGTATAAAAAAATCCATAGAAGCCTTGCAGAATACCATTCATAGTATAAGCAAAAAGGTTATTAAATTCCTGAATGGTACTGTTGTCTGCAATTATATAACTTTTAAGTTTATTAATTTATTTATTAATCAAATAGTTACCTTTGTTATGTGATTTCAGTAATTTGTTGTATGTGTAATAATCTTTATTGGCAAAGGGGTGTCATGGTTGCAGCCACATGGTGAAGAGGCATGATGTAGTGGCACAAACAGTCCTACAGCACTTTGTTTTTGTGTGTTGGTGCCTGGTTAAATACTGACAAATATGCTTTGCTTGACAAATTAGGAGCAATTAAATCAACTCTGTACATGGAGCAAGGAGCCCAAAGCTTGCAAGCATGGAATAAAAATCGAAACCTGTTCAAGTTGCTGTGTGGCAGGGATGGTAGGGTTTTGGCAAAAAACTGCTTAGTAGGTGAAATCAAGACAGGTAGGTGGGGGTGGGAGACCTTCTGGGCCATGAACCTCTTGGGCCTTTTAGGCCGGTCCACTTAGTAGGCATAGAGTTGGGATTCACATGGACTCCAGATGAGGATGGATGCTATAAAGTAATCCTATACTGCTCAGAATTGAGTATAGTAAAAGGTTATTTATTTATGAGTAGACTCACATATCACAGTCTTTTGTACAAACAGGGAAAAGGAACCAATCCCAGCAGTTAGGACAGAGAGTTTGTGCCAGCTTTATGGCTGCATTTATAGTATAAGAGACCACACCCAAGTATCTTAAAGGCTATGGGTTGAAGGAGTTCCCACAGCAAAAGTAGGTAGAGACTATGGCACAAAGCAGAGTTGAGTACTAAGCATATTCTTGCACTACTTCATGGCTATATGTAGCTTCTGCTTTTCTATTAACTCCTGGGGTCTCCATCCAACTTCAGAAATACTTTTTGAAGAGGAAGGCTGATGTAAGGCAGATGAGATTTAGATCAGAACTAGGTACTTGAGAAAAATGAGGTGGTGTGGGAGGATTGTCAACATGATATTCCTGGCAGGAATGTCATGATGACCATGAAACTAAAATCCTGAGTGCCTACCTAGAGCCTTCACCCCTAATGGCTATTGTTCATGGTACTGGAAGGTACTCTGCATGCCACAAGAGGATAAAGATAAACTCCAAGACAGCTACCAACACTTTGATTGGCAATGGTGGCCTTCCTACAAGATACATTGGTGCAATAGTAGTACAAAACTACTTTTAGTTGGGGATAACCAACTTATATCTGATTGGACTTGAGGTCCACCCCAGGAGATGGAATCCATCTCACACTTCTCTGGTACCCAGAACCTGAAAACACACAGGTCATGGACCTAGGAAAAACAACAAACTAATATTATGATGAAGGAAGTTGGTAAAAAAATGACTTCTAATGATATTATTCTAAATTTATAGATCAACAACTTGCTCAGCCATCACAAAAGAAGCCCCCTTTTGCAGCAGATGGGGGAAATAAGGGAAACCCATAACTGGACAATGTGAAATTATGACATTAGAACACTGAGTTCTAAATGGGATCTCTCCATCAAATCCCTGCCCTCTATACATTCCAGAAGAAGGGAGTGTGTACTTAGGGAAAAAATAGATGAGAAGCAGAAGAGTCAGGAGGGCATCCAGTGTGGTATGGTGATCAGCCCCAAGTTTATTACTCACAGTCTTTATATGCCCCAATCCAAAAGAGGAATGCACAAGACTTCCATGATACAAAAGAAAAGCAAGCACAATTACCTTCTTACATCTCAAAACACTTGGTAACCATGACCCAAGTCATCTTGTTGACTGACCTAAAAACAGCTTGGTATTGTCATCAAACCAGACAGGTGGATAAATGGAATAAAATTGAAGACCCTGATATTAATTCACACTCTTATGAACACCTGATTTTTGACAAAGTCAAAATTGTACAATGGATAAAAGAATCTTCAACAAATGGTGCTGGCCTAACTGGATGTCAGTTATGCCATGTAGAATAATGCAAATAGATCCATATCTATACCCACACACAAAACTCAAGTCTAAGTGTATCAAAGACCTCAACATAAACCTCTTTACACTGAACCTGATAGAAGAGAAAGTGGGAAATTGCCTTGAATGCATTGGCACAGGAGACTACTTCCTAAATATAAACCTAGTAGCACAGATTCTGAGAGCAACAATTAATAAATGGGGCATCCTGAAATCGAGAAGCTTCTGTGAGGCCAAGGATATAGTCAATAAGACAAAATGGCAACCTATTGAATGGGAAAAGATCTTCACCAACCCCACATCTGAGAGAGGGCTGATCTCTAAGATATTCGAAGAACTCAAGAAATGAGACAACAAAGTATCAAATAATCCAATCAAAAATGGGGTACAGATCTAACCAGAGAATTCTCAATAGATAAATCTCAAATGGCTAAAAGATATTTAAGGAATAGCTCAATATCCTTAGTCACCAGGGAAATGCAAATCAAAACAACGATGAGATAACATTTTACTCCTATCAGAATAGCTAAGATAAAAAACACTGGTGATAACTTATGTTGGAGAGAATGTGGAGTAAGGGGAACACTCCTCTTACTCAGGTAGGCCATGAATTAGCATCTCTATAAGACATCCTCCAAATTACAAAGGGAGGAAGCACCAAACCTCTTAACTCTTAAGTCATCACCTTTCGCCATCATCTCTTCTCAGGTAATCTACATTATAACAAAAGAAACTAGGAGCAGTACATCCTGGCTATTGTTAGGCAGAGACAGCTTGTCTGCAGAGTTATGTGATCAGCTCAGACCAGGCTAATGGCTCTCGTGCCATACAGAAATATGGGCCTACAGGGCCCCAGGAAAAAATAGTTAAGATCTCCTGGTAAACTGGGAGAGGGATAGAAAAGAAGGGATGGTAGATAAGAACATGAGGCATCAAGAAGATTGAGTTGGGGAAAGGATGGAGGAGGAGAGCAATGAATGACATATCTTGGTAGAGGGAACCATTATGGGGATAGGGAGAAACCTGGTGTTAGATAAATTTTCAGGACTCCACAAGAATTACCTCAGCTAAGACTCCTAGTAATAGTGGAGAGGGTATCTAAAAGGGCCTACTCCTTTAATCAGATTAATAACTACCCTAACTATCATCATAGACCCTACATCCAGAAACTGGTGGAAGCAGATGCAGTGACTCACAGCCAATTACCAGTTGAACTCCTGGAGTTCAGTTGAGGAGAGGGAGGAGGGATCATGTAGTAGGAGCTGCGGGCTGCATTATTGCCACCCAGCTCCCAGCTGCCTGGCTAGCTTATGCCCCAAAATAACAACACACAAACTGTATTCATATAAACACTGCTTGGCCCATTTCTATTAATGTGTGTAGCACCACGAGGTGCATAACTGGATGTCAACATGTAGAAAAATGATAATAGATCCACATCCATCAACATGCACAAAAGTCAAGTCCAAATGGATTAAAGACCTCAATATAAATCAGACCACACTGAACCAGATAGAAGAGAAAATGGGAAGAAGTCTTCAATGTATGGGCACAGGAGATCACATCCTAAATATAACCCCAGTAACACAGACACTGAGAGCAACAATAAATAAATGAGACCTCCTGAAATTGAGAAGCTTCAGTAAAGCAAAGAACATAGTAAATAAGACAAAAAGGCAGCCTACTGAGTGGGAAAATATCTTCACCAACTCCATAATATATAAAGAACTCAAGAAATTAGATATTAAAATTCTAAATTACCCAATTAAAATGGGATACAGAACTAAATAGAGAATTCTCAACAGAAGAATCTCAAATGGCCAAAAGATACTTAAGGAAATGTTCAACATCCTTAGCTATCAGGGAAATGCAATTCAAAACAACTCTGAAATACCATCTAACACCTATCAGAATGGCTAAGATCAAAAACATTAACGATAGCTTATATTGGAGAGGATGTGGAGTAAGGGGGTCACTCATCCATTGTTGGTGGGAATGCAAACTTGTATAACCACTTTGGAAATCAGTATGGTGGTTTTTCGGAAAATTGGGAATCAGCCTACCTCAAGTTCCAGCAATACCACTTGGGTATATCCTCAAAAGATGCTCAATCATACTACATAAGCATTTGTTCAACTGTGTTCATAGCAGCACTATTTGTAATAACCAGAACCTGGAAACAACATAGATGCACCTCAACTGAAGAATGGATAAAGAAAATGTGGCACATTTACACATTAGAGTACTTCTCAGTGATAAGAAACAATGATATCTTGAATTTGGCATGCAAATGGATGTAATTAGAAAACCCTATTCTGAGTGAGGTAACTCAGACCCAAAAAGATAAATATGGGGGCTGGAGAGATGGCTCAGTGAAGGCATAAGTCACAAACAATGCCACACCAGTTTGGAATTATGATTAATAGGGTGGTATTTATTTAAAGGGGAAAAAACTTACAGATCGCCGTCCCAGCCCTCTGCGCAACCAGGAAGGGAGTCTAGTCACTGGTGGAGCAGAAAGTGAAGAGAGAGAGGAGAGGGAAGTGGCCACTTTTTTAAAGGGAGAGAGACCATGCCCCAATGGGCTGGTATCTCAGTGGCTATTGGCTGGAGGAGTAGGAGGACCTCCCGCAACACCTCCCCCTTTTGTTTAAATAAGAGAGTTCTAAACCTACTATGAAATTATATACAATAAGTACAAATATCCTATTCTAACTAGCTTAGGTCTTGTATAATAAATAACTGGGCCAAGTCATGAGAGAAAAGTAACTACATCTATATAGTCTTCAACCCCACTGAAGATCTGAGAAGGGAAATAATGTTTCCTGGGTAATTAGGAAGTTCAGTAAAACAACTTCCAAAACATGCAACAAATCACAGAGACAACTAGCTACCTGGGCAATCACCCAAAGTCACATTAGCAGCGTTGAAGCAACCAACTTTGGCTAAGGCCTAACATAACTGACATACCATTTTCAAAGGCAAGCAACTTTTTCAAAACTATCTTACCCTGTCTTGGCAGGATATGACAGCCCTGTTTTATCCATTGATGCACGCTCTGTATCTTTGTCAGTGGTTGAGGTATGGACATTTCTTTGCCCAAAGGCCAGTTCTGCCAAAAAGAAAGGCTCCAGGTGGAGTGTCTTTGGTGCTCAACATTCTCTCAGGAATAGAGTAGTGTTGCCAGGAGCAATTGTGTTTCATTACCACAAAACTCTGAGTTAGATTAAAGGCCATTTTCTACAGGTCTTTGAAGAAGTTGAAGATTATCTATCTATACTGAGTATAATCTCTATATATCTAAAGAACCAGATTAGTCTAATTATAAATGACAAACTTAGATGACAATTAATCTATATAATTCTCAATATCCATCTAACTTAAAGACTAAGAAAATAAATGACTGTGAAACAAATGAGGACAATGACCTCCAAATATAAACAATGTACAAATATACATTGCAGTAGGTAAATATATATCAATACCAAACATTATATAAGTATCTTAATTAGAGGTAGAAATGTACACTGCAATATGGTAAATATATACAATATATATATATCAATACAATATATGTCAATACATAAAAATGTTTTAAACAGAGGTAGAAACATGCATGCATACAATAGTCAATATAATTTAACTTTGTATCAATATACAAGAATCTATACCAATATATTTGTCTAAAAACAGTAACTCACAATTACAAATCTATTATCCCATCATCCCTGTTTGTTTTTTCAAAATGATCCCTGAGCTTATAAAATTCCTCCCCCAACCCTCAATTGTATACTAATTATATTCAACCCCTAAATGATGTCCCTAAACCCAAGGGCAAACTTTACTGGGAGAGGGGACGTCGTCCTCTAGAATTACTTCCAGCTGTCATGGGGGTGACGTTCTTTCTGGGGGATCCTGTGAAAGTAAAATCATGGTTAAATTTCAAGATCAATGTCTTTTAATATTGCCAATAGTCTCTGAGTATTTTGTGCAGGTCTGGCCAAAATGTTGTATAAGATGTGCACCATTTCAGCTAACCAAGTTGGAACTGTCTTGTGCAGCTGGTACCCAAGGCGCTATCAGTATCATGACGTCATATCAACCAGGTGGAGTTGTTGTTATGGGGCCCCATCTTCTTCCTGGAAACTTCAAATGTCACTTCAGGAAAAACTCATTGTTCATTGTGAAAAACTTAAACATTAATCATATATATATATATATATATATATATATATATATTCACTGAAAGACATGATAGATATATTCAATGAAAAGTATGATAGATATGAAGAAAAGCAAAGATGTTTTCTAAACTCATATTTCTTTCTGTCCCAAATCATGGCTCTTGACATGAGACAGAAACTCCAGAAACTCTGGGTTTTTCTCTTACTAACAGGCTTGGAATTGGTGAGGGACTGAGCCAGAGCCCAACTTCAAAACCAGCTTTATAAATTTAGAAATATGGTTTAATATTACTTACACAACCCATTCAGTTTTCTTGATATTTCCTATTGGGCAGGTATTTTTCCATCTGTCAGTATCCAAACATCCAGGGTCCCTTGAATTTTTCAAAGATGAGTGTTTTCCTGTGGAGATAAGAACAGAACCCTGCCCCCATTCTATATGTTTTTCTTACCACCTGTATGAATATCATCATTGTGGATGAGTTGTCATTTCTCCTTTCCAAGAGGTTTCTCCTCTTCAAATCGAAACTTTATTAATTTTGATGGTATCCACAATTTTTCTTTTCCTGTCGAAACAAGAGCAAAACCCCTTCCCCAACGTAGCACATCTCCTGGCTTCCACTGAGAGGTCAGCACATCTTTGAAATAAATCGGTTGATTTAGTTCAGCAGACTTTTCCATTATCCAATGTCTTTCTGCTGCTGTTGTTCCTTTCTCATTAGCGTTAAGAAAATTCAAGGTTAATAAAGCATTATGTAATCTATTTCTGGGGGTATTTTCGGTCCCTTTCTGTTTGTTCAGCATATCCTTTATAGTGCGGTTTGATCTTTCTATAACTGCCTGACCTGTAGGATTATTTGGTATACCTGTAATGTGTTTTATATTATAATAATCAAAAAAGCGTTTCATTTTCTTAGATACATATGCTGGACCATTATCTGTCTTTATTTGTGCAGGTATACTCATGATGGCCATAACTTCCAATAAATGTGTGATTACTGAATCAGCATTTTCTGAGCTCAGGGCAGTAGCCCATTGAAAACTTGAATATGTGTCTATGGTGTGGTGTACATATTTTAATTTACCAAATTCCATAAAGTGGAACACATCCATCTGCCAGATTTCATTTCTCTTAGTGCCCTTGGGTTACTCCCTGCAGGCAACGGTGTTTGATTATAGAAAGAACAAGTAGGACATCTCTTTATAATGTCCTTAGCTTGTTGCCAAGTAATGGAAAATTCTTTCTTTAGGCCTTTACTATTGACATGATGCTTCTTATGAAATTCTGAGGCCTGCAACACACTTCCAATCAACAATTGATCGATCTCAGCGTTGCCTTGGGCTAGAGGACCAGGCAGACCTGTATGGGACCGGATGTGTGTTATGTACATCGAAAAGAGGCTGTTCCTGATTATGTCTTGTACCTGGATAAATAATGAAGTCAACTCTGTGTCATCTGGTATAAATTCATTGGTTTCAATATGCAAGATAACTCTTTCTAAATATTGTGAATCTGTAACTATATTAAGAGGTTCTTTAAAATCCCTTAGCACCATAAGAATGGCATACAATTCTGCCTTCTGGACAGAATTATAAGGGCTTTGTTCCACCTTACTCAATTCATCTGACTTGTAACCTGCTTTCCCTGATTTATTTGCATCAGTATAGAAAGTACGGACTCCAGTTATTGGAGCATCATGTACAATTCAAGGAAGAATCCAAGAAGTTCTTTTTATGATGTTAAGTCTACCACTTTTGGGATAGTTGCTATTAATTTCTCCCAAAAAATTAGCACAAGCTCTTTGCCATGGTTCATTGTCTTCCTATAACTTTTTTATTTCTTCAGTAGTAAAAGGCACTATAATTTCTGCTGGGTCTATACCTGCTAGTTGACAAAGTCTCAGCTTACCTTTTATAATTAATTCAGAGACTTTTTCCACATAAGTTTTTAATTTTTTACTTGGTTTATTAGGTATAAATATCCACTCTAAAATAATATCTTCCCTCTGCATTAGAATCCCTGTAGGAGAAATTCTGGAAGGCAATATGACTAGGATGCAGCCAAGATTTGGGTTCATCATATCCACATGTGCCTCCTGTAATTTTTCCTCAATCATTGTCAGTTACTTTTCTGCTTCAGCTGTCAATTTTCTTGGACTATTCAAATCTTCATCACCATCTAAGGTTTTGTTTAAATGAACTATTAGATCAGGTGTTATCCCAACAGCTGGTCGTAGACTGGAAATGTCTCCTAACAATCTTTGGAAGTCATTAAGAGTCTTTAAGCGGTCTCTCCTAATTTGTGCCTTTTGCGTTTTAATTTTCTCTAACCCTATTCTGTAACCTAGGTAATTAATAGAATTTCCACTTTGAATCTTTTCAGAGGCAATTTGTAATCCCCACCTAGGCAAGACTTTCTTTACTTCTTCATACATCCTTTCTAAAGTATCTTTATTTGAATCAGATAACAAGATGTCATCCATATAATGATAAATTATGGACTTGGGGAATTGTTTACGAATTCATTCCAATGGCTTACTTACAAAATATTGGCACAATGTAGGACTATTGAGCATACCCTGTGGGAGGATAGCCCATTGATATCTCCTATTAGGCTGAGAATTGTTATAAGTAGGCACTGTGAAGGCAAATTTTTCTCTATTCTTTTCTTGTAACGGTATAGTGAAAAAACAATCTTTCAAATCAATAACTATAAAAGGCCATCCTTTTGGTAACAGAGAAGGCAAAGGAATTCCAGATTGTAGTGGGCCCATAGGTTTAATTACTTTGTTGACAGCTCTTAGATCTGTCACCATTCTCCATTTACCAGGTTTCTTTTTTACAACAAACACAGGAGAATTCCAAGGGCTGGTTGATTCTTCAATATGGTGAGCATCTAGTTGCTCTTGCACCAGCTGTTCCAATGCCTGTAGTTTATCTTCAGCTAGAGGCCACTGTTTGATCCATATTGGCTTCTCAGTTAGCCATTTTAAAGGTAGGGCTGTTGGTACCTCTAAAGGTTTGGTATTTGCTGTATGTTCTTGTACAGCCTGAATGGCTGGTGACCTTTTTCCATAATACCTCATCATATCCTTCCCAGAATTATGAATTCCTGGAAATACAGGAATGTTAATCTGGGTATTCCATTGTTGTAGCAGGTCATGGCCCCATAAATTTATGGCAATATTGGCTATATATGGCCTTAGTCTTCCTATTTGTCCTCCAGGCCCTATGCATTCAACCCATCTTGTACTTTGTTTTACACGAGATATGTAGTAATAAGGAGCGGCGGCGGGGCTACATCCCCAAAACCCCAGCCGCCTGACCAGCTAGCTTATGCCCCGAAATAATTACACAGACACTGTATTCATTTAAACACTGCTTTGGCCCATTTCTATCTAGCCTCTTCTAGGCTAATTCTCACATATTAATTTAGCCCATTTCTAATCATCTGTGTAGCGTCCCTAGGTGCGCTTACCGGGAAGATTCTAGCCTATGTCCATCCTTGGTCGGAGCTTCATTGCTTGCCTGGGAGCTGGGACATGGTGTCTCTCCTACGTCTGCTCCAGAGAGGAGAGCTGCGGAGTCTGACCTCACTTCCTTTTCCTCCCAGCATTCTGTTCTGTTTACTCCACCCACCTAAGGGTTGGCCTATCAAATGGGCCTAGCAGTTTCTTAACCAATGAAATCAACAGATTAATATATGACACTCCCACATCAGAGATAGGGTTCCAATTCCTAGGAGCTGAACATCTACCTCTTGAAGAGGCCAATTCAGATGCCAAGATTCTGGGGTAATGATACTTACATCTGCATCTGTGTCTAATAAGCCTTCAATAAAAGTGCCATTTTTACAGACTCTTAGCTTTGGTCTTTGATCGTTAATATAAGTCTGCCAAAATATACGTTTACTCTGTCCTACTGTTTTTTTTTTGACTCATCCTCTACGCAAAATTCATCATTTAGACCAGTATTACTTTTTTCAGCAGAAATTGGAGCTTTTAATTTTCTTGGTGAGGCACGTTCTCCACTGTGACTGGGAATGACTGGGCCACTGTTGGCTTGGGGGCCTGCGAGAGGCCCCTCAAGTAGTTTCCCGACAGTATCGGGTTGCCTTGTTTGTCTGTTGTTGACCTGCATTCGTTGGACCAATGCCAGCCTTTACCACATCTCCTACATATACCTGAAGGCCTAGGTCTCCTATTTTTGTCATTCCCAGAGGATATATTATTCCTAGAAATTCTTTGCCTGTAATCCCTTTTCAGATGTCTTAATTTACCACAATTAAAACACCTGGCAGTTTTATGTCTCCTCATTGCTGTGGAAATCGCTTCTCCTACCCAAGATTCATCATTATAGCTAAACGTCTCAACATTCATTGTATGCTGAATCCATTCATCCATAGGTGCTGATCTAGACTTTAAAGGCCCAATTATCTTTTTGCATTCTATGTTTGCATTCTCAAAAGCTAGAGACTCAAGAAGTATTCGTCTCGCTTCTGGGTCTGTTACCCCTATGTCCAGAGCCTTAATTAATCTTTGCCAAAAGTCAATAAAGGGTTCTCTCTGTCCCTGCCTAATTCTGGTATATGATTCAACCTTTTTTTCTGGATCTTGTATCCTATTCCAAGCATTTAAAGCTGCTTGGTGACATAGACACAGTACTTCATCATCATAAAGAGCTTGGACCTGTGGATCAGCATATTCTCCTGCACCAAGAATTTGATCTTGGGAAACCTCGACACCTTTTGCTCTTCCTTTGATGGAGGAAGGTCATTGGCTAATAAAGGAACTGCCTTGGCCCATTTTATTGGTTAGGACATAGGTAGGTGGAGTAAACAGAACAGAATGCCGGGAGGAAGAGGAAGTGAGCTCAGACTCCACAGCTCTCCTCTCGGGACCAGACGCCTCAGGGAGACGCCATGCTCCCAGCTCCCAGGCAGACGCACGCCATGAAGCTCCAACCCAGGATGGACATAGGCTAGAATCTTCCCGGTAAAACCGGTGCTACACAGATGATAAGAAATGGGCTAGTCCAGTTGCGAGAGTTAGCCTAGAAGAGGCTAGATAGAGATGGGCCAAGCAGTGATTAAATGAATACAGTTTGTGTGTTGTTATTTCGGGCATAAGCTGGCCGGGCAGGCGGCTGGGGTGTTGGGGACGCAGCCTTGCCGCCCTTATTACTAAAAATGGCACCCGACGTGATGGACTAAATCCACTTAAAAAACCTGAGAAAGCTTAAAAATAAGGGAGAGAGCGTTTAACACAGATTTTTGCTGTTTGTTGGTGGCGTGCTGTAGAGAGATTTCCTGATTCGGCAACAGCAGC
Source organism: Microtus pennsylvanicus (assembly GCF_037038515.1). Taxonomy (NCBI): domain Eukaryota; kingdom Metazoa; phylum Chordata; class Mammalia; order Rodentia; family Cricetidae; genus Microtus; species Microtus pennsylvanicus. The sequence continues at coordinate 33,993,975 of NC_134580.1, forward strand.
AGAAAAAAACACTGTGTCAATTTAAAGCGCAGCTTCTTGGGGCTGTGCTGCCAGCGTGAACTCTGGCTTTAAAGCATTTCAATGGATTTTATGGGACTGGATGTTTATGTTCTCCCTTGGGATCGGAAGGAGAGTGCTCTTAGACCTTGACAATGACTCAGAGCTCCCTGCCTGCTCCTGGGCAGAAGGCAGAATCAGGCTTAGGCAGGTGGAAGAGCACGGTGGATTCCTGCCGCCATACAGAGATGTGTTTTCAGACTGCGCAGTGCTCTGCGTGTCAGATTTGGATGTAACTTGGATGAAAAGAATTTCTGCGCTGCACGCTCATTCTCAGAATTAAAGTGCTGAGTGCCGCTCCTACCTGGTGGCCCCAGAACTAGCACAAAATGGTACGTCCTCCATTTTGAAATTTTCCTCACTCAGCAGCAGGAACAAACCTGTGTTGTTTTAAAATGCCGCTTTCTGGGCCATCCTGCCAGGGCAAACTCTGACTGTTGGAGGCAGGAGGGCCGGCAACAGAGAGAGGACTTGAGTGTTGTCTGTTGCAGCTTGTTTGATGGCAAGGGCATTGAAACACTGTAGACTTGTGGCACTGAACATGGCTACAGCCAGTACCTCATCCATGAGGCTGGAAAGCTAAGGAATGGGCTGGATCCAGCCATCAAAGCCACACCTTTAGTCCTACTGAGATTGCTTGGTAAATTAAAGACTCACGTGGTCTGAAAAAGAGAGATATACAGTAAAGAGAGATTCAAAGACAGAGAAAATTTCTGAATGGTTTAAAATGTGTTAAAAATATATGCAGACTATAAGTTGAAGTTCTTAAAGTAAAAACAAAACAAAAAAGCAAGAGAGTTGTTGTGTGTGGTAGTACACACCTTTAATCCCAACACTTGGGAGGCAGAGGGAAATAGACCTCTGTGACTTCAAGGTGTGGTAGTACACGCCTTTAATCCCAGTACTTAAAAGGCAGAGACAAACAGATCTCTGTGAGTTCAAGGTGTAGTAGCAAACACCTTTAATCCCAATGCCTGGGAGGCAGAGACAGGCGGATCTCTGAGAGTTCAAAGACAGCCTGGCCTACAGAGTTATTCCAGGTCAAAGATATACGCTCAAAAAGCAAAAAGTTAACCTAAGAATGTCACAGCTTAGATTCTTAAGCTCCTAGTGATTTAAAGGCGCAAATCAAAAGTGTTCCTGGATAGTAAAAAATTGCAGATTCACAATAGGACAGATTCAGACCACTAATTGAGTCACTGTTGGATGAATGTACGTAGGCTTGAGAGAGAGAAGAAAAAGAATATAGAAAATAAAGTTAATGTTAAAAAAAGGTAAAGTCTTTAAAGAGACAGAATAAAGTAAAGTGATAGAGTAAAAATAAGCCACGTAAAAATGGAAAATTCACAGATAGTCTCGATTGTGTGCATTGTGTTTTCTTTGGAATTTTTGACTGTAAGGGAGCTGAGTGCAGAGAGACATTTCATTATATGGGCTGACAAGTGGAACCAGAACGGATATCATGAGGGTGTGATTTCAGAGTTTGGATCTAAGGATATGATACTTTGGGAAAGAGATTCTTCTTTTGTTTTCACAGAGGATCAGACCTTGTGAATTGCATTTATCCCGATGTGGTATGATAGACCACGTCCTCCTGAAGGGTTGGTGTGAACACCTTCAGAAAATTGCTTCGCTCAACTGCCAACTGAGATGAAACTAGCACACAGGTCATACCATGAAAGACCTGATTAACGACGCCCCCATTCAGCAGGAAGCAGTTTGGAGAGAAAAAAATGTGCCCATGTTCCCAAATATGGTTTATAAATCTTCTTTTACATTTAAAGGGGGATATGATATAGATATGAATAATTTGTATTAGTATAGTTTTTGCTTTATTGATAGAGATTTAAGATCAATTTTGTTATATGTATATGTATTTCTGATATTGATTAAGGTATTGTGATTGTGTAGTTCATTTAAATATGTACTGTATAATTAAGAAATATAGGTTGTTAATGGATAATCATCGATAATAGTAAAGCTTGTAGTCATGTTAGTTAGATTTTCTAGATATATAGAGATATATTTTAGATAGACATTCTTCATGTCTTTCAAATATTACAGATTAGGACATTTAATTCTTTAATAACTGAGGACTTTTCATGACAATGAGACACTCTGCTCCTGGCAGCACCAATCTACTTCAAGAGGAAGATGGGCATCGAAGAGGATCGTTATGGAGTTTGATAGCCATTTGGGCAAGAAACTGCTCTTGCCTGGACTATTGCATAAACTGGACACAGAGAACCCACAGAGAGAGGACTACTGAACTTGCCTAAGGTGAGATGATCTTTCGGGGTTCCTGATTCATGAAAGAGTCTGCGAGACATTCTGCAGGACACAACAGATAGTGACTGAACTGACTTTGAATTTTCCTGCTTTATGGAAATGTCTGCTGAATACCATGGGCCTGAAGGCTGAAGATGGATGCCCCAATGGTACAGAGGAACTTTGGGTGACTGTCCAGGCAGCGAGATGTCTCTGTCATTTCTAGAGTTTTAAAAGTTGCTTTTTTCTTGTTTGCTTAGGTAGTATTGTATCTTTCTGGAGTTTGATGGAGTTAAGAATAGTTCTTTATAGTTATAGTTTTCCTTAGTTATGATAAAGATTCCTGTAACTTTTACTTGATAACTGTTTTGTTATATGTAATTTAGCTATGTTAAAGTTAAAGCCTTCTTTTTTTTGTTTAAACAGAAAAAGGGGAAATGATGGAGGAAGGTCATTGGCTAATAAAGGAACTGCCTTGGCCCATTTTATTGGTTAGGACATAGGTAGGTGGTGTAAACAGAACAGAATGCCGGGAGGAAGAGGAAGTGAGCTCAGACTCCACAGCTCTCCTCTCGGGACCAGACGCCTCAGGGAGATGCCATGCTCCCAGCTCCCAGGCAGACGCATGCCATGAAGCTCCAACCCAGGATGGACATAGGCTAGTATCTTCTCGGTAAGACCGGTGCTACACAGATGATAAGAAATGGGCTAGTCCAGTTGCGAGAGTTAGCCTAGAAGAGGCTAGATAGAGATGGGCCAAGCAGTGATTAAATGAATACAGTTTGTGTGTTGTTATTTCGGGCATAAGCTAGCCGGGCAGGCGGCTGGGGTGTTGGGGACGCAGCCCCGCCGCTCTTATCACTACATTCCTTGCTGTTCCATATGTTTGGATTCTTCTCTGAAATAAATTCCAAACATCAAGGAAGGTCCATTATCTAAAACTGCAGACACTAACTGATGGAAATCATGGGGGGTAGCTCTAGCATTAGAAGCCCAATTTGTTATCATTTCCTTTACATATGCAGAGTGCAAGCCAAAATTAACAATAGCTTGCTTAATTTCTTTTAGATCATTCATTGCTATTGGCATCCATCTAGCTTCTATGACTCCCTTTGAGCCTTTAGAAGTTGACGCTTTGTCAGAATTAAGTATAGGGTATGCCGCTAAAACCTTGGGTAAGCCAGTTCTAATAGCTGGTGTTGGCATTGTATCCTGTCCTTGTGCCTTATTACTCTGTTCACCAGCTCCAATCATTTCTTCAATCATTTCAAGTCTTTTTATTATTGTCTTTATTATTGTCTCTTTTGAATCCTTAATTTCCTGACCTGCATGAGATTCTAGTAAAGATTGTATGGTTCTTAGGAGTGCCATATTCTTCCTAAATGATAGAATATGCAAAAGAATACTGAAACCTAGTAACCAGTAAATTAAGTTATCCCCATAGTCATATAAACCTTGCATGATACAACCCATTGTATTGGTAACCAGAACAGTAAAATTCACATTGGAAACAAAAACTGCCATATTACCTATTATCCAGCAGGTGGCGCTGTTGCCAAGTCGCGACGAAAACAGGGTCCTGTTTCAGAGTCTGCCTACTGTATTTGTTAAAAACTGGAAAATGTAAGTTGCTCAATAAAGTAAATGTAATTAAATCAATTCCAGAGACGGAACCAGAAACCCAGAATCCAGGGGTAGAGAAGAGCAACCTGAAAGCCGCTTATGCCTCCACGTGACAGAGTCACCCTGAGGGGTTGCAGCTTTCAGCAACCGCGTGCTCTAGTTCTCGCTACTTAAGAGCTGTGCTTGCAAGGGAGATTTAAAAATGACTCAGAAAAGAGCAAACCACGTGGGCGGAGACTATGCAGGCCTGTGGAGTTTAAATCCACGTGGGGAGGCAGACGATAGGGTGCGTGGGGACTGGAAGTCAATCTGAGGTGTCTAAAGAGAAAATATAAAGAACTGCAGCAATAAAAGCCAGTGTGTGATGATTTATATTAAGCTGCTGGCTCCACGCACAAGACACAGGCCACAAGGCCGCCTGCCGGCCGCAGCAGCTGAGGAAGGGAGGCTCGCACCAAGCCGAACTCACGGCCGTCAGCTGAGCGGGGGAAGGAAAGGTCCTAACACCAAACGTTGGGTGCCAACTGAAGGCGTAAGTCACAAACAATGCCACACCAGTTTGGAATTATGATTAATAGGGTGGTATTTATTTAAAGGGGAAAAAACTTACAGATCACCGTCAGCCCTCTGCGCAACCAGGAAGGGAGTCTAGTTGCCGGCGGAGCAGGAAGTGAAGAGAGAGAGGAGAGGGAAGTGGCCGCTTTTTTAAAGGGAGAGAGACCACGCCCCAATGGGCTGGAATCTCAGCGGCTATTGGCTGGAGGAGTGGGAGGATCTCCCGCAACAGCTCAGAGGTTAAGAGCATTATCTGCTCTTCCAAAGTTCCTGAGTTCAATTCCCAGCAACCACATGGTGGCTCACAACCATCTGTCATGAGGTCTGGTGCCCTCTTCTGACCTTCAGGCATACACACAGACAGAATATTGTATACATAATAAATAAATAAATATAAAAAGATGAATATGGTATATACTCACTCATAAGTGGAACTAGCTATAAACAAAGGACATTGAGCCTATAGTTCATGATCCCAGAGAAGCTAAGTAATAAGGTAAACCCAAAGAAAAACATATATAAACCCACGTGGAAATTGGAAACAGACAAGATCGCCTGACAAAATTGGGAGCAGAGGGGTGAGGAGAGAAAGCAGAGCAGAAGGGGAAGAGAAGAAAGGGGGAGGGTGGAGGAAAATTTGAGAGAATGGGATATTCGAGGTGGAGAGCAAAGGAAGAGATAGATATCTTGGTTGAGGGAGCAATTATAGGTTTAGTAGAAGAAACCTGAGTTTAGAAAAACTCCCAGGAATCTACAAGGATGACCCCACCTAAGACTCTAAGCAATAGAGGAAAGGGTGCCCAATCTTGACTTTCCCTGTAATCTTAAATATCACCATAGAACCTTCATCCAGCAACTGAGGTAGAGACCCATATTGGAGCACTGGACTGAGCTCTCAAAGTTCAGTTGAAGAGTGGAAGGGTGAGAATATGAGCAAAGAGGTATGATGCGTTTGCCCACTGAAACAGTTTACCTGAACTAAAAGGAGCTCACCAACTCCAGCCAGACTGGGAAGGAACAAGCATTGGACCAAACTAGTCCCTCTGAATGTGGTTGACAGTTGCTTGGCTGGGGCCAACTGAGAGGGCACTAGCAATGGCACCAGGATTTATCCTTACTGCATGTACTGGGTTTTGGGGATCCTAATATCTTTGGATGTGTACCTTGCTCAGCCTAGATATAGCAGGGAGGGCCTTAGACCTTCCATAAAGCAATGTGCCTTACCCTCTCTGAGGATTAGATGGGGGTGGGGCGGGAGGATGTGGGAGGAGAGGAGGGAGTGGGAACTTGGATTGGTATTTTTTAAAAAAATCTAATAAATTAAAAATAATAATTTATTTTTATTTTATATGTATGAGTGTTTATCTGCAAATGTATATGTGTACCATAAGTATTTGTGTGTCTACGGAGTTCAGAAAAGGATTTTTGAACTGGAATTACAGATGATTATGAAACACTGTATGGATAGTGGAAACCAAACCTAGGTTCTCTGCAAGAGCAGTAAGTGTTCATGATGTCTCATGAACTATCTCTCCAGCCCCAAGAGTCATAGTTTTAATGATCAAAAATGTGTCCTAAAGGAGCATCAACCAACTGAATGCCACTATGGTGGTTAAACAATCTGACTAACCTATGTGTTATGATCAGCAAGTCAAAAGTAAAGGCAAAGTCTTCAAATCTGCAGAAATAAGGTCCTGGGAAACAGATCTAGAGACTCAGCTGATGGATGTTGGTAGACAAGGGAAGTGAAGATAGATAGGCTCTATATGATGTTTGGTTTTTATTCCCAGAAGACAATGTAAAGAGAAAGGTGGGAAAGCATGGGGGCAGGTATCAAATCAAGACCAATAGGAGATAGGGAAGAATTAAAGGACCCAATGAAACACCCAACCAAGAGTCTGTTTACCAGAGACCTGCTTTATAACCCCTCCCAACCAGATGGGAGCTGTTGACAATACATGTTACCCTTTCTTTTTCTGTATTCGGGTCTTCTGTCTTTCCCAGGCTTAAATTTTATATCCATATCATTAAATGAACTCATTAATCCCCTAGCCTACTACTAGCACTCCCGTGACAAATGATGAATATGATTCTAGTTGAGCCAATAAAACAAGTAAGGGACCAAGCTATTATCACATAAAACATCCATCCTAACTATGTGTTTTGTTTCTAAACTTGCCATGAAGACTACCAGGAGGACAGTTATAACTGAAAAAATTTGGGAGACTTAATCACTTTAGTCAGTCAAAGAAGTAACATGCTCGTAAAAATTTCACTGAATGAGAGCTTTTATGAAAACGTTAACATAGCCTTTGTTCTTGAGTTGGGAAACAGGAGATTCTATCAAGGAAACAGGCCACTCCTGTGGACTCAGTGCTTTTGGGGAGGGTAAACAATGTTAATATCTGGAATTTTAATGAGCCTTTCTGGAAAAAAGAACTTAGTCTATGAAACAAAACCTGTGATTGGTAATGGAGCAGGGCCCACTCGGTAGTCTAGACATTGAGGGATGCTTGATGTCACACATTAAACTTGTTTAGTGCTCAAAACAGGATTGTGGAGGAAACTCGGCATTTTGTCCCATTTACTCACTGCCTCTGAGGGATCCCATCTGACGCTATTGTTTTATGAGTTTGGTCAACCCCCTGAACTCACTTGCTACCTTGATTCAGTCCTCAGACCTGTAGCCAGATTCAGGAGCTTTGGTCATCCCTGTCACCTTTAATTTGCTAAACAAAAATAATTCAGAAGAATTTGGAAGAATAAAACTGAGCACTTAAACCAAGGAAGTATTTGGTATAGAAAAGCGCAGGCCTTAGTAATATGCCTAATAATTATGTCTAATTTAATAACATAAAACAGTCTTTCAGATAAAATTATAGAAAGTCTAATCATTAAAAAGAGCTCAAGGAAGTATCAGAAAATATTTGACATTTCCAATGGATTGCCTAAAAAATATAAAGATCCAAACATGAAAAACAAAACCATTTTGGTGCTGCTCATAACTATCATTTATTTGATGGACAATAAAAGTTTGGGATGAGGGAGGGAGCGGAGTCAGGGTAAATAGTTGGAGGAAATCGAATCAAGGATGCTCTAGTGTAGTCCAGAAATATCAACAGCAGAAGATACAACTCATCCCAGGATAGGTAAACCGTTCTTCACTTTTTCAATAATTTTACCAATAACTGTAAAAAGAGAAAAAAAAGAAGCTTTTTTGAGACTTTATGTTTTTTTTTTTCCCTGAAGAGGGACTATTAACACTACTAAGTTCAGCAGCAGCAAAGGAAGTATGGAATTTTCATCCCTCAAAGGTAAGACTCACAGATGTGGTAGCAAAAGTCTAGAATCCCAACCCTCAAAAGTTAAAGGCAGAAAGGTGAAGAATTCATGGGTAGTCTGAGCTATATAGTGAGGCACTGTCTCAAAAATAAATAAGCCAATCAACCTTCATTTCCCATCCTAAATATTTGGATATGTAGCCTAGGTTGGTGTCATTAGGATGAATGTTTTACAGAGTTCAAAAGTAGGATGATTTGGATTAATTTTTTCTATTAGTATGCAAAACAATCTAGTTTTTCTGATAAGGAAATTATGATCATACCCTCACTCAGCATCTACCCAGCACATATCAATGATCAAGATGTCAAATAACATCCTTGACAAGACAAAGGAGAAGAAATTCTTGGAAAAGATTCCTCATCACCTCATCCTCTGAGGGCAAACATCATCCTCTGTCACTACCCTTTCTCCCAGAGAAAAGCTGCTCACCCGAAGCCCATCATTCTTTCATTTTACAATGTTTATTTTCTAGGTTAATTTCCTAGAGAGAGATTTGATCCACATGATATATCTGAATTTTATAAATATGAATTTTATAAATAGAAAATAAAATAATTAATATTTCTTTAAAGTTGAAGGGGTAGGGAAAACTACAAATAGAAAAATACTCCTAGAAATCTCTTGATTTATGCTGGAGCAGTCATCCATGAAAGACCTCATCACAAAGTCCTTTTCTATTTTTATTTTTATAATAGCCTTCAAAGAAAATATAACTTTTATTTAAGAAAAAGAAAAGCTCTGCACAGTTGCCAAGCTACATCAAGACATTTTACCCTTTCAATGTTTTCTGCTTAATACACATTCCTTTCAATGAATCCTGCTACTGCAGGAGTGACGTAGTTAAAATCGACAAACTTCTGAGTTTAAATTGATCAAACAGATAAAATTGATAGACTTGTCAACCTGATTTTTCTGGCACTTATATAGACAACACAGTGGGTTTAGAAAAGAAGAATGAAGCAAAGGTCCGCCCTCCTTCTCTTTACTCAACCCCACATCTTCCTTAAAGTACAGCTCCCTGTGACCATGGGAACCTAAGGAATCTAAGAGTCACATAAAGAACAAAATTAAATGATTTTTATTTATTTATTTATTTTACCGATTTTTCCTTTGTCAATGATGCTTTCTTTGGGCTTTGCTTTAGTGACGGTTGCTGCCTGGGTTTCTTCAGGGGCAGCATCAGTGACCTCATCAGTAGGTTCAGCTGCTGTCTCAGATTCAGTGTTGCTCGTTTCAGCTGCTGTCTCAGATTCAGTGTTGCTGGTTTCAGCTGCGGTCTCAGATTCAGTGTTGCTGGTTTCAGCTGCGGTCTCAGATTCAGTGTTGCTGGTTTCAGCTGCGGCACTTGTAGATGCAGCTGAAATTAGGAGGAAAAGCTCCAGGTGAGATACCGACTCTTCTTTAGAATGATAATGGTCCCAACCAGGATTGTGCATCCATTCCTTATTCTCAACTCATTAAGTCTGTCATATATTCAATTTATCATATATGTTCTTGCTTCATCTTTCATAATCTCATAGCTTCCTTGGGCAATGACACTGACCCAAGACACCAGCAAGTACTTTGTGACAGGAATGGTCCCAAAAATTAAAACCAAGCTAGTCACAGACACTATTGACCCAAATTCCTAAGCAATAGCTTCCAGTGCCAATTCCAAGAAGGGAAACAAACATTATTCTGAGATTAACATGGCTATGCCATTGCTCATGCAAAGCTCAGACCCTTGCTTCTACCTCAGCTCACCCTGGCATATATTCCCGGGCCCTCACTCCACAGCACCTTCAGGAATTTGTTGTCTGTTCCAACAGCAATTGATTTCTTTCTACACATGAGCTATATATTCAGCCCTTCAGCTTGTGAAAGGCTTTCCGTGTGCTCACATCTAATACTGGAATCACAGTATCAGACCTCATGGCTCTGTACATACTGCATAAGAGCAATAAATACCTAGAGTTCCTCTAAGTCCAAGTTAGAGACTAATTATTTTTATATAAGAAATAAAACTGTATCTTTATATTCAAAATAATTTTGTAATAAGGAATGCAATTTTCTTTACTAAAATTTTCTTAGAACTCAGAACATGTGCATGACATTGGCTTCTAGGAGTCTGTGAAGAGACAATGGGAAATGTAGGGAGGTAGTAACTCGGGTAACTTAGACCTAGGCTCACCAGTATCAGAAGCGCCAGGGCTCTCTGTGGCTGCGTCCTCTGAAAGAAAAGAAGCAAATAAGACAGAAGAACTTAAACAACATTTAATGGGATGGAGAATGTGAGCACTATTACAGACGTTCACAGCTGGAAGCCTTGGTCATGGACAGACAGATTGAAGGAAGCATATACACACATAATAGAAAAACCTTTGAAATCTAATATGTAGTCAGTTTTGCTTCCCTGAAATGTCTTTAATCATTTTCTCAAGTGTAACTTATTGACAATGTACTTGAGTGCCACATATACAATAGAGAGAAGACCAGACTGAATTAGGAATCCCCATGGAGTCAACTTACCTACCACATGTCAAAATGTACATGGATGTCAGTAAATAAAAGCCCTTCTCTTACAAGTTGGATGATATGAGTTAAATTACATAGTTGAAAGAGATAACCGATACCTGAAATCTGTCTCTAACTTTCTGACATGCACCATGATATGTGTTTGAGACCCTGACATCATCTCCCCCTCCACATACATAACACCATATACACACACAATAGTAATAATTATAATGATGATAATGATAAAAAACTGTTTAAGTGTAAAAATTGCAGGTACTAGATAGGCTGCATGTAGGCATCCATAAATTTATGTCTCACAGAGTACATATCTTATATATTGTAAATTAAGTAAGAATTGTTACTTACGGCAAGAGACCAAGATAGTGGAGACACCAAGCAACACAAGGAGCACCAGGAGCTTCATGGTGACAAGTGGAAGAGCAGGAAACACACAAGATAAAGCTCCAACACTAGGAGAAAAGGAAGACTGTTGATTCCAGGGTTCCATGTCATGGGATTATATGTGGAGAGCGCACCAATCAGAAGCTGCCACAACCTGGTGAGTAACAGGAAACAATTGGAAGCAGAACAAATGAGAATCAACCACACAGCCAGAGGCCATTTAGAAAGGTCATGCCTTCCAATGTTTGACAAATTTTTAATTCTGACAACTGAGGTTCCAGTCAAGCTGTTGTCTAATAAGTAAATTCTGGGTTTCTCTTGTTTGAGATGTGGGGCTTCCATACTTTTAAATTCTTCCTGTTGTCTTCACTGCTCCTATCAAACCAGCAGAAATGAGAAACTTAAAGAATCTTCATCTTTATGTCTCTTCCAAGGGAGTAATCATGGTAGAGCAGCTGAATCCTAGTGTTATCCAGAGCCAGACAGGCTATGAAGTCTTCAAACCATAGTGTTCCCACAGTATATTCAGTGAGGGTCTTCTGATCACACAGAGTGTGACCCCAACACTGGATTTTAGCAATTCTTGCAGAACATTCAAAATCTAAGAGCAAAAGGACAGGACATAAAATTAGCATTTTTAATGCCCATATCCACTGAGTTAGTCATTCATTAAGTGCTCTCTCTCTCTCTCTCTCTCTCTCTCTCTCTCTCTCTCTCCTCACTTTCCTTTTTTAATTTCTTTTGTCTTTAACATGGGATCTTTCATAGCCAAAGCTACTTTCAAATGCCAGACCCTCTTACCTCTATCTCTTAATGCTGAGATTAAAGGTATATGTCACCATACCCAGACTTAAAATTATGTCTAGGCACTATGATAGCTACTAGGGAAATTGTAGAAAACTAAGCACAAAAATACTTCAAGGTATACATACTTTAAACAACAATAAGAACAGCAAGAATCCAAAAGCCAAACCAAATCAAAACTAAAGCAAAAAACCTAGTACATTGGAAACAAAAGAAACAAATAGAGGATAAAAAAAATTCAGTGTGGCAAATATGAAGGAAAATATTACATCAGAAATATGCGTGCAACATTAAAGGAGGGAAAACGACTATGTGAGGGGAGGAAAAGATCTAGGAGGGAAGGAAGCAAAGAGGGGGGCATGGAATCTATGTGTTATGAGAGTGTATGTGGGGACTGTGTGGAGAAGAGAAGGCATCATTGAGGGAGTCAGAGAACAGTTGTGGGTGTGATAAAAAGAACAAATACAGGACTTCTGAGTAAGGTGGCAAATTAGGTAGCCTAAAGTGTGCTCCATGAGAGAAAATAGGATTATGATCAGTAGTTTTTATTTCTACCAGAGATTTTAAGAATCTCTGCGAGAACCAGGCAGGGGTGGAAGTGAACTGAGCCCAGCTGCAGCATGCATCTATGCAAACTGCTCTGCTTTCCCTACCCACACCACTCTGCAGCACACAAGTGCAACAGGAACCAGCTGGAGAGAGATGGAACAGCTGTGGAAAGGCAACCGGGAGCTGAAACAAGATGACAAGATGGAGGGTGTACTGCAAAGGTGCAGTCTGAACTGTGCCCTGCCATGTTTCTAGTTCTGCTTCTCTCCATTCGGCTACCTTCCCGCATCTGGCTTAGTTCAATTAATACAAATAGCTCTAGCTATTTAGATGGGCACTGATAATACAATTTTGTTATTTTTATGGTGAAATAATATTCTATTTTGTGTATTTTCTTTATCTACTTATCTGTCAAGTGGTTCTGGATTGCTCATCTTTCTTAGCTGTTATGGAACAAAGCCACCACAATAATAAGAGTGCAGGTATCTCTGATTCACAGATTTCATTCCCTTTGGATATGCTGCAGTTGTTTGATAGCTGGTTCATGAGGTATTTGTATTTTTAGGTTTTGAAAATCCTCCTGACTGTAGTCCATAATGGTTTTACATACTTGTGTTCTTATTGTGTATTGTAGTTCAGTTCCCCCTGCACATCCTTGCCATAATTTGGTAATTATGAGATGGGATATTAACCATTTTGAGAAAGGATTACTGTTGTTTTGAATTTTATTCTCAGGTAGGGATATTGGTTATATTTTAATAGTGTTGACCACTGGTATATCATCTTTTGAATATGCCTATACAGATTATTTACTAATTTTTAATTATAATATTTTATTGTTATTGATTTTCCAATTCCTTTTACAGTCTCTATGTTACTCTTTTGTGAGATAGTTTTAAAATGTTAGCTGGGCAATGGTGGCACACCTTTAATCCCAGCACTCAGGAGGCAGAGGCAGAGGCAGAGGCAGAGGCAGGTGGATCTCTACGAGTTCAATGCCTGCTGGTTCTCCAGAGTGAGTTCCAGGACATCCAGGGCTGAACAGAGAAACCCTGTCTCAGAAAACAAAACAAAACTAAACAAAATTATTTTCTGTGATGTGGGAGTGTCATATCAATCTGTTGATTTCATTGGTTAAGTAATAAACAAACTGCTTGGCCTCATAGCTTAGAACATAGGTGGGTGGAGTAAACAGAACAGAATGCTGGGAGGAAGAGGAAGTGAGCTCAGAGACACCATGCTCCCCTCCCCAGATGCGATAGCTCTGCTCTCTGAGACACACGCGATGAAGCTCCGACCCAGGATGGACGTAGGCTAGAATCTTCCCGGTAAGACTGGTGCTCACAGATTATTAGAGATGGGTTGATCGGTATATCAGAATTAGCCAGTAAGGGCTAGAGCTAAAGGGCCAAGCAGTGTTTAAATGAATACAATTTGTGTGTTGTTATTTCGGGGCATAAGCTAGCAGGCAGCCGGGGTGCTGGGGACGCAGCCCCGCCGCTCTTATTACTACACTCCTGTTCTGAAGCAGTGGGAAGGCTCTCTGCTTGAATTCTGTGCTGGGCAGTGCCTCTCCACATTCTGTGTCTTCCTCCATGTTCTGCAGTCAAGCTTCACTCATGCTTGACTTGACTGCTCCTACAGTTCTTGCATCTTTTGTCCCAAATCTTGCTCAAAAGCCTGAGCCATGTTTTGGTCTATTTTCTTTATAAATATCAAAGAATTTTTATTGGCTTTGAGATACTAAAAACTGAGCAAATATATGTTACTAGGGCAAGCTATTATTTAGAATAAATATTGTTTTAAATTTATTATTATTATTTTGTGTGTGTGTGTGTGTATCAGGAGACAACTTGCAGGATTCAGGTTCTTGTGGATCAAACTCTTGTCAGACTTTTGTAGCAAGCATTCTTACCCTCTGAGCCATCTCACTAGACGAGAGCCAATCATTTTCAACATGTGAAATCTGAATTTTTATATAAAATAAGTTGTTATTATTTTTATAGTATACCTTTGGATAAAGCTTATGAGATGATAAAATTATATTAACATTTATTTAAAAGTTACAGATGTATCAATACATCAGCAGTTGACTGCTATTTTCTAAAAAATATTCCTCCATTTTTATTTTTAAATAGTATGTGTTTGTACACAAGTGTTTGCAGATGCCTGCATAGGACAGAAGGAAATTCAGATTCTAGAGCTTGGAATACATGTGTCTGCGAGCCTCTGACTTGATTATTAAATCTGAACTGCAGTCATCTGGATGAGAAGTACACGATCTTAACCATTGACTCATCTTTACATCACTGAGCTTGTTATTCTTAAAAAACAAAAAGCAAAAACCAACTAAACAAACAAACAAACAAACAAACAGTACTGATAATGTCTACTCCATAGACTCTTAGGTTTAAATAGAATAGCCGTATTTTAAAAAAATAGTTCAGAAATAAAACCTGAAAGATAATGTACTATGTGAAAGCCTACTACGACAACTAAACACATTTTTTTCTATAGCATGAGTTTGGAGGTCAGAGCTGAGGTCCTGATTTACAGCAATGTGCATGGGGGACGGAGAGCACACAACATCTTTACCTGCAGAATGAACACGGAAACAGGATTTGGAAAGGCAGATCAACGCATTTTGAGAACATTCTTAATAAAGAGATGACAACAGAAACCTGGCATGGTTCATGAGGAAATCTTCAAGTCATTGAATTTGCCAGTCAGAACAAATTCAGTTTGGCTAAGGTCAAGCAGACTCTGCATTGAGATCAGGAGGCATAACTCTGTTATCCTCTGCATGCAGAAGAGAAGCTATTTCTAAGAAAGACATTCTGTAAGATCATCTCAACCACTGATCTCATCTTATTGTTCCAATGTATAGAAACAATGATTGTTACCATTTTTCTGCCTTTGCTTAGGTGGGAGAGCAGAGCCTTAGTCTGGTCAGTTCAGTAGCTGACAGCCCGGATCTGCCTTCTGATAGCAAAGCAGACAGCTCAGCATGAAACACAACAAATTAGAATAAAATATTTTACCCACTCATTTTATGTATTCATTAAAAAAACCTCTTATATATCTATTATTTATTAATTTGTACACAAATACCTGACACTTTGTCAAATAGTCTTTTCAATCCCTTGTAAAGTCCTACCTAGGTCTAAGCACTGTAGGTGACAAGGCTAAGAAAATGCATTTAATTTTTATGAAAAAAGGAAAGAAAATGTTTTTTTCTTTACCCATTTCTCTTGTTTTCTTCCAAAATTCAGGAGAAATGGATATCTACAGATATTTCCTGGGGTCAATGACTTGCATGACCTCTGTGGAGTGCTTTATAGTGATGGTACAGAGTGGCCTCTGTACAGAGTCAGGGCAGGAACTCAGGGCTCAAACCTGGAGGAAGGACCTGAAGCAGAGGCCAGGAAGGAACACTACCTACCTGCTTACTCTTAACAGCAACCTTACCCTATTTCTTATACAAACCCAGAGTCACTTGCTCAGGAGTAGCTCTGTTAACAATGGGCTAGGCCCTCATCTATTAAAATATGTCCCGTAAACATATTGCAGGCCAATCTGAAGATAACATTTTATAAGTTGAAGTTCCCTTTTCCCATTTATCTCCTGTTTATGTCAGATTGACAAAAAGTCACTCACTCAAAAGCAGTGTTTGTGGTGGTGACCTGGGTGCCCATGTTCTGTGACTTGTGACATGTGAATGAACTGCAGTGATTGGTGGCTGTGCTTTGCTGAGGCTGTCTGACAACTGGCTTAGGTTCCAGTTCATCTGAAGAGGGATTTGGTTTTCACAGCTGCAGCTGGTCTCTTAAAGACAGTTTTGAGTCCAGATGGTATAAGGATACCTGGCTAATTTGAAAATATGTATGGTTCAATGTCTGGATACTTTTAGTTCTTTTTCCTTTGGACTCCAATAAAAATTTCTATCCTAAGCTGTATAGCCTAGCATTAATTACACGTTTATTTATCTATTTTTTGGAGGGTTCATGCGTGTGCTACTGTATGCATGTAGAGGTCCCCTTGCAGGAGTCAGTTTTTCTGTTTTCACTGTGTTGAGTCCTGAGAATCAAACTTAAATCCTCAGCCTTGATGCCAAGCACCTTTACCTGTTGAGCCATCTCACTGGTCCACACAATGAAGTTCTTTACCAAACCTCAGCACACGATGTGGTCTGTTCTATATATATTCAATATATGGTGATGTGATTTTAGTTCTTATGCAAGTCCCAAATCATAAATTTGTACATGTTTTCCAGTTTCATGTTCCTTTGAGAAAAGCCATGTTAACTGATAAAAGCTGTCCCAGGCAATATTTTACACATAGTATTTCTGATGACTGACCTAGGAAACAGTTTATTTCTGTCTTTGCCTAACCATTAGAGATTCTCTTTCACATATCCAAATGTAAAAGAAAGATTGTATTTTTTTCTGACCACTAATCATATTGGCATGATTAATTTTCTTCAGAGATTAAACATCTCTCCCATGTTCCCCAGGATCGTGGGTCTTGCACATAGGACCCTCCAGTCACTCCCCATCTGGATTAGCTTTATATTCATTCATCTTGTAAAAACAGAGCAGCGCTTTCTAGTTGAAGTGAATTCCTTCTTCAATATGAATTTAAATACATTTGAAAGATTTGTTTTCTCTCTTGTTGCTCTACTGGGGACAGTTTTGTCATTATTAAATGAGGCTCTTCCTCAAGATTATGGAGATTTGCGATGTATGGCAAGGAAAACGCTGCTTCCATTCTTAGGGCTATTTGGCGTCTGTGTCCCTTCTATCTGAGGAGGGTGGGCTTGTAGGACTGGGTGCACAGACAGCATGCAGAGGGGCTGCCTTAGAAAAAGGCAGGGGTGAATGCACCAGAAAATGGTAGCCTTGTAGTTCGTTCACACCGATCACCTGCCCACGTTCCTTATCTACTTTGTTCCTTTTTAGATTTTTGTTGTTATTGCATTATTTGATTTCTTGGATCAAATACTGTTTTGTCACTTATTTCGTGGCAAGTTCTCGGTGATACACAACAGTGACTTTTATATGCTCAGAATGTGTGGTCGAGAGATTTGGAAATGTCACCTAAGGCATTCGTTGCCTCTTGACTGTACATGTGGCCCTACATGACACTATTTGAAAAGCTGAAGGTGGAAATCATTTGGAGGCAACTTCAAACATATTTCTATTGTGTAGTCTGGGGCGACATTACGGTTGGGCTCAGGTTTAAGTCTTCAGTGCAGTGTCTGTAAGTGTCCTTTGTTTGAAGCATTGATGACCTTGGTTTGGAGGTTTCATGTGTTCACTGAAGAGCAGATACAGTGTTTCCTTAGATCATTAGAAATTTACCAATAAATTTCTGTAAAACTGAATATTTTCTACCCCAAAATTTAACTACACACTAAGTGAATAATTTATTATTATTATTATTGTTGTTGTTGTTATTGTTGTTGTTTTTGGTAGTAAAATCTTCCTATGTAGTTTAGGCTAGTGGCTATCACTGATATGGATTCTTGCACCTCACACTCTAGATCTCAGGCATTATAGGCACATATATCACAAAATTTCAAGATTTTGCAAAAATTATTTTGCCACAGAACCTGTTGTTTTCAGTAAGAGCTATAATTCCAACTTTGAAGTGAGCACCGAGCATCAAAATTAGTTTCAAACTGCCAGAATGTTCTTAAGTATGAAGCAGATCACTAAATAAATATCTCAAAATGCAGAAATAGTCATCAGTCAGTGTGATGACAAAGCACTGATATGGAAAGTGTTAAAGGACAGGAAGGTGAACAGGAAGGAGTACAATTCTGAAGCATTTTAAGGCCATCCTGGCATTGAATTTAGAATATTTACTCAGGGAATAAAGAAGGTTATTCTTGTGATATGGTGACAATGTCCAAAAGGTTCAGGTGAGGGCAAATTACCAAGATGTGAGGGAGAACAATAAGTTGCCTTATGCACTCCAGGAGAGCCTGCCAGTATGTTCAGAAGGATCTTTTCTTTGTGTGTCCCTGTGAAATCGGCTCACGTACTGAATACTTGTTTTATAGCTGTTGCCCCTGCTACGAGGTGTTTGGAACATATGTATTACCTTAGCTAAAGGATTCTCTAATGAATTCATAGCTACCTGGACTACTAGGTAGGGTATGTTGGAGGAAGTAGTATAGTCAGACTTTTCTTGTCCTAACTGCCAATTCCCAAATAACTGACACAGAGTCTTAATATTAATTATAAATTCTTGGCCAATAGCTCAGGCTTGTTACTAGCTAACTCTTATACTTAAACTAACCCATATTTCTTATCTATGCTTTGGTACGTGACTTGGTACTTTTTTTTAGTACAACATGCCCATCTTGCTTCTCTCTGCATCTGCTGGCCACCAAACTCCATCCTTCTCCCTTCCAGCATTTTCCTAGGGTGACTTTCCTGCCTAATCTCTTTCTGCCCAGTCATTGGCCAATCAGCTTCTTTAAGAAAGCAATCGCAGCAACATATAGTCACACAGTGTAAAGGAATATTTCACAAAGTAGTCATTAGGGGTGTACCTTTTAAGAGTCTATTATGTGCCCAGGGCCTCTTTTGCTTACCTTATGTATCCTATACCACACGATTCCCTCCCCTGCATGATATTTTGCCTCACTTCAGGTCCAAAGCATTGGAGCTTGCTGACCTTGGCCTGAAACCTTTGAAGCTGTTAGTCAGTGTAAACCTGTTTGTTGCACTATTTTTCTCAGGCATTTGTTCCAATAAGAGAACACAACCTAGCACAAGGAGGAAGAAATGGAATATTTTTAGAAAGACAGAAAAGCATAGTGTGATAACACAAAAAGATTTTAGTCCTTTGAATATTGACTGCATGGGAGAATATTTGTCATTTTTTTAGAGTTTTTTGTTTCTTTGTTTGGAATAACCATTTAAAACTTATGGGAGTAAAGTTGTTTATGGTGATATAAACCTATAATCCCAGTGCTTGGGAGGAAGAGAAAGAAGGATAGCAATGAGTTTGAGGCTACCTACATAAACTCAAAAACAAATAGAATAATTGAGATTCAACAGAAACAGTAAATGGATAAAAAAAAACTGGTGAGGTGGATGATGATAGATCTAGGAAAGAATGACAGTTACAGATTGGGAAGCAATTTTCCTTAACTTTTAAGATTTGATGGTAGAACAATCTTTTGTATAGAATAGTACTTTCCTGATTCTCAAACAATGGACTAGGACCTGGAGTTTTGGGGAGGAAGTACTCTGAAATTTCACTGCAAAAATTGGATTAAGGTTTACTAGGATATCTGAGTAATGACTGAGTAACTTCTTCCTGAAAAGGCATGATTCTTTTCAACAAATTTGTATAACTAGATTTCTGCTGATTGTATGATCCTTGAGACCAGGTGAACATTTTGCCATTTACATTAACTGTTACAACAAATTTTCTATCTTACAGTATCTGCTTTGTGGTCGATAATTGAATTAAATCCTGATGCCTGCACCCAGAGTCAGCATCAGATACAACTGCTTTTGGGAGAATTCATTAGATTCTTCCCACTTTACACACCAAGGGTCTCTTATTCATTTGGACTATGGGCTATAAACATATACTATGTTTGTAAGGTCTCTATGGCAGGACCTGAAGTAGACCAAATGCATAGTTACCAATATATCCTACAATAATAAAGCATTTCTGTAGCTAAACACCATCAAATCTTTCCTCAGTTAACCATATTTGTCAGATTCCCGTCTGCCTTCCCTCTTTGTCTATTTAATGTCATCAAACACAGGCTTGGCTTCTACTTCTAAGACGTTATCCATATCCTACTGAATCATCACTCTGGGTAGACCTATGCTATCTCATGAATACTTTAGGCAATGCTCTCCATCTTTCTCTCTGGCCTATACTTAATATTTAAATTTGAATGAATCTTGCTTCATCAATCATTACTTCAGTCACACATTTATCAAGTGCATACCTAGTTTTGATATTCTTTTTAAAACTTGTGAAACATTTTTAGGAAATAAGCCTTTATCATCTTAGAGCTCAGTTACTCATGGACACAAAACTGTCACTGTGCTATTAATAAGCAGGTACGATATGTTCCATCTCACTGTGATCAGGAAATAACATCATCACACATGAATTGCTTAGGACTATGAGTAGGCATAATCAAATTGAGATAACATACACTGTTCATAGAGAAGATAAAAAACTAACAAAAATAATGAAGCAGATAAACAAATACCAGGTAATAAAAAGTACAACCATAGATGATATCTCAAAGTTGTTTTGATTTGCATTTCCCTGATTGCTAAGGAAATTGAGCAGGACCTTAAGTGTCCTTTGGCCATTTGAACTTCTTCTGTTGAGAATTCTCTGTTCAGTTCAGTGCCCCATTTTTTAATTGGGTTAATTAGCATTTTAAAGTCTAGTTTCTTGAGTTCTCTATATATTTTGGAGATCAGACCTTTGTCTGTTGCGGGGTTGGTGAAGATCTTCTCCCAGTCAGTAGGTTGCCTTTGTGTCTTAGTGACAGTGTCCTTTGCTTTACAGAAGCTTCTCAGTTTTAGTAGGTCCCATTTATTCAATGTTGCCCTTAATGCCTGTGTTTCTGGGGTTATACCTAAGAAGCGATCACCTGTGCCCATCTGTTGTAGTGTATTTCCCACTTTCTCTTCTATCAGGTTCAGTGTTTTCGGGCTAATATTGAGGTCTTTAATCCATTTGGACTTGAGTTTTGTGCACGGTGATAGATATGGGTCTATTTTCATTCTTCTACAGGTTGACATCCAGTTGTGCCAGCACCATTTGTTGAAGATGCTTTCTTTGAGATATCATCTTACACCTGCCAGAATGGCTAAAATAAAAAACTCCAATGATAGCCTTTGCTGGAGAGGCTGTGGAGGAAGGGGTACCCTCATCCATTGCTGGTGGGAATGCAATCTTGTGCAACCACTGTGGAAGTCAGTGTTTCGGTTTCTCAGGAAATTCGGGATCAACCTACCCCTCGACCCAGCAATACCACTCTTGGGAATTTACCCAAGAGATGCTCTATCACATGTCAAAAGCATTTGTTCAACTATGTTCATAGCAGTATTATTTGTGATAGCCGGAACCTGGAAACAACCTAGATGCCCTTCAATGGAAGAATGGATGAAGAAAGTATGGAATATATACACACTAGAGTACTACGCTGCGGTAAAAAACAATGACTTCTCTAATTTTGCATGCAAATGGATGGAAATAGAAAACACTATCCTGAGTGAGTTATCCCAGACACAAAAAGATGAACATGGGATGTACTCACTCATAATTGGTTTCTAGCCATAAATAGGGGTCACGGAGTCTACAATAGGCGAACCTAAAAAAGCTGAGTAAGAAGGTGAACCCAAGGAAAAACATATAGTTATCCTCTTGGATAAGGGAAGTAGACAAAATTGCCGGGGAGAAAAGTGGGATCTTGGGGGTGGGGTGGGATGGAGGTAAGGGGAGATGGGGAGAGAAAAGGTAGAAGGGAAGGAGGGGGGACTTGGGGAAACAGGAGGATCGGGATAAAGGAAGGTTGGATAGGGGAGCACGGAACCACAATTCTTAGTTAAGGGACCCACTTTAGGGTGGGCAGGAGAATTGACATTAGAGGGGCTCCCAGGTGCCCAAGCTGAGGTCCCCAGTTAGTTCCTTGGGCAGCTGAGGATAGGGAACCTGAAATGACCCTATCCTAGAGCAATACTGATGAATATCTTGCATATCATCCTAGAACTTTCATCTGGCGACGGATGGAGATAGAGACAGAGACCCACACTGGAGCACTGGACTGAGCTCCCAAGGTCCCAATGAGGAGCAGAAGGAGGGAGAACATGAGCAAAGAAGTCGGGACCACGAGGGGTGCACCCACCCACTGAGACAGTGGAGCTGATCTACTGGGAGCTCACCAAGGCCAGCTGGACTGCTACCAAAAAAGCATGGGATAAAACTGGACTCTCTGAACATAGCGAACAATGAGGGCTGATGAGACGCCAAAGACAATGGCACGTGGTTTTGATCCTACGCAATCTGCTGGCTTGGTGGGAGCCTAGCCAGTTTGGATGTTCACCTTCCTAGATATGGACGGAGGGGGGAGGACCTAGGACTTACCACAGGACAGGGAACCCTGACTGCTCTTTGGACTGGAGAGGGAGGGGGAGAGGAGTGGGGGGAAGGGGAGCGGGGTGGGAGGAGGGGGAGAAGAGCGGGAGGAGGGGGAGAAGAGTGGGAGGAGGGGGAGGGAAATGGGAGGCTGGGAGGAGATGGAAATTTGTTTTTTTCTTTCTTTATTGTCCTTTTATCAATAAAAAAAAAAGAAAAAAAAAGTACAACCATAAAACCTACTGTAACCTGGGTAAACTAGCTTAGAAGCCATTGAAACTTACTTGGGGAGAAGACGACATTTAAGCCGAAACTGAATAGTAACAATTTGTGACAAAGTTACCAATAGTAACAAATATTAGGTGTATTCTAGATCTGAATGTGGTGTCTGATACTCACACTCTGATTCTAGCCTTGTGTGTATCCCAACTTTTTTGATGTGAGCACGTAGTTAGCTTTTACTTTGTACTAACATTGCATATTGCCTTTTCTCTTATCCTCCTTTCTCCTAGAAATCCTTCCATTTTTATATTTTTGTTATTATTTTATTGCCATGATGAGTCTATACCTTCTTAATCTTTATTTTGTTAAAACACAGGCATGTGTCCTTACCTCATTACAGTACAGGGTAGCTTTTGTGTAGTAGAAGAACAAAAGCCACAGCTGATGTATGTCTGTCTCACCTCACTACTCACCATGGCGTATTTTGCTACTGACTATCAGACTGAAAATAATCAAAGATAACATCAGTTTTTCACAGATTTTTTAAATGTGCTTTCACCGAGAGCCTTCTGTAAAACAAAGAACACTGTCAATATGACAAAACAGCAACCCACAGAATGGTAATTTTTTTTAACCAACAATGTGGTTACTCCACATCTGACAGAGGACTAATTTCCAAAATATATAAAGAACTCAAGGAACTGGACATCAACAAACCAAATAATCCAATTAAAAATGGGGTACATATCTAAAGATTCTAAAGAGAGAATTCTCAACAGAAGAATCTCAAATGTCTGAGAAACATTTAGAGAAATATTCAACATTTTTAGTCACCAGGGAAATGTAAATTAAAATGACTCTGAGATTCCATCTTACATCTCAAAAATTCAAGTGTCAGCTCATGTTGACAAGGGTGTAGAGCAAGGGGAACTCCCACCATCCATTGTTGGTAGGAGTGCAAACTTACACAGCCTCTTTTGAAATCAATGTAGTGATTTCTCAGAAATTGGGAAGAGAACTACCTCAAGATTCAGCCATCCCATTTCTGGGCATATATCCAAAGGACACTCCATCCTACCACAAGGACACATGCTCAGCTATGTTCATAGTGGCCTTATTTGTCCCTCAACTGAAGAATGATGAAAGAAAATATACACTTAAACAACGGGGAGTTAAAAAAATAACATCACAAAATTTGCAAGCAAATGGATGGAACTAGTAAAAAAATCATCCTGAAAGAGGTAACCCAGACCCAGAAAGACAATATGGTATATATTCACTTATAAGTAGTTATCATCCATAGAGTAAAGGATAATCATGCTACAATCCACTGATCCAGAAAAGCTAAGTAACAAGAAGGGCTCAAGAGGAGACACTTGAGTCTCTTTGGAAAGGAGAAATAGAATAGATTTTAAAAGAGGCCTGGGGGTAGATGGGGACAGGAACAGGAGAGATCGGATGGTGGGGGAGATGGAAGGAAAGACTACTGGGAAAGACAACTGGAATTGGGGGGCATTTGGGGGTAAAGTAAGAACCTAGTGCAATGGAAACTCCCAGGAGTTTATAAGGATGACCCTAGCTAAGACTCCTAGTAGGGGGAGTTACAGAGTGTGAACCAGCCATCTCCTGTAACCAGACAAGAATTCCAGTGGAAGAATGCCAACCCATCCTCAAAACCTTCGACTTTCAATTTGTCCTGCCTACAAGATGTGGTATAGTAAAGGTGGAAGAGAAATTGTAGGAGTCGCTAATCAATGAACAGTCCTGCTTAAGACCCATGCCATGAGAGCTAGATCACCCCTGACACTGCTTGGAGGGCCAGAAATCAGAGGCTGGATAGCCTAGCAACCTAGGATAGAATCAAATACTACCAGGGTGGGGAAAGCCAATAAACCTGTTTCTAATGATGTTCTACTATACTCATAGGCAGGAGCCTTAGCATAATGGTCATCAGAGAGACCTCATCCAGCAACTGATAAAAATAGATGTAGAGACCCACAGTCAAACTTAGACTGAGCTTGGGAAAAATCCTACAGAAGAAGAGAAGGAAGGATTGTAGGAGTCAGAGGGGACAAAGATCCCACAAGAAAATCCACAGAATAAACTAACTTGGACCCATAGGGTCTCACAGAGACTGACGCAACAGAGATCCTGCATAGGTATGACCTAGGCTCTTTGCATATATGTTATGGTTGTGTAGCTTGGTCTTCTTATGTGACTCCTAATGGTGGAAGCAGGGGCTGCCTCTGACTCTTGCCTGCCCTTTGGACCCTTTTCCTCCCACTGGGTCACATCATCCATCCTTAATATGAAAAGAGGTGCTTAGTTTTATTGCAACTTGATATGTCATGTTTGGTTGCTATCCCTGGGAGGACTGGAGGAATAGATGGAGGAGGGAGGAGGTGGAGCTCCAGTAGCACAGGGCTCAAAGGGAATCCACAGAACTGATGTATACTAAGACCTTTTTTTTATCTGAGGTGGTAAAGGAAAAAAGACACTCACACTCTTTCTTGATGGTTTCTTTCTTTATTCTTCTGTATTCTTTATTCTCTATTCTTATGTCTATCCAAAAATGTCCCTTGTTTCCCTCTAACTCTCTTGATATTTTCTCCTATTTCTCTCATTCTTGATGCTTTCTTTCTGTATTCTTTTTCTTGATTTTTCCTCTACAGCTTATAAACTCCAATAAAATCTTTTAGAAAATATGAACCTGCAATGTGGTTACATTCTGTTTCTCAAGTGAATGATTATATTGAATACAGGTAAAAACATATTTTTCATCTTCTTTACATGATTAAAACAAAATTGTACTAAGAACCCACATATATTTACATCTAGGTAACTTGGTACAGATTAACAGAATATGAGTAAGAAGAGGGTATTTTTCTCATCCAATTCTTTTGTTGGCAGGCTGCATATTATGCTTACAAAGAAAGGATCAATTGCTTTATTACTTATCTTAAAAGGTAATCTTATAAGGAATCTTAAAGATACCACAAACTTAAACCTTTATATATGAAAATGAGTTAGTTAGTTCTACTTTAAATCTTTAGGAAAATACCCATTCATCAATTGCTGTGGGACAATGGTCTTTTATCTTGCCATTTGTATTATTTTAATAAAATGCTGATTGGCCAGTAGCCAGCAAGAAGTAGAGGTGGGGTGACCAGGAAGGAAGTAGAGGTGGAGCAACCAGAACAGGAGAATTCTGGGAAGAGGAAAGAGTCAGTCCGCGGTCATCACCCGGACACAGAGGAAAGAAGATGATACTGCCTTGCTGATGGAAGGTATCAAGACACATGGCTAACATAGGCAAGAATTATGGGCTAATATGTTATAAGAGTTATAAGAAGCTTGAGCTAGTAGCCCAACCAGTTTATAATTAATGTAGACCTCTGTGTGTTTCTTTGGGGATGAACAGCTGTGGGACTTGGTGGGATAGAACCTCTGTCAACAATCAATATTTTTTTATATCAGGAAATTGAAGGTAGAAATGGGTATAAGAACTTAATCATCACCTTGGTCATCAACCAATCCTAAGAAGAAAGTACATCAGCTTATGATAATTGGGTTGCTTTGTTCTTGTTCCCTGACCTTAATGAGTTCCTCATTCAACTCTGTGACTTTCTAAAACTGTGGATTGTCTTCTTGGGTTTTCATCTCAAAGTTATTTGACAAAAACATCTTAGTCTAACATAAGTTATTTTCAAAGCATTGTTTCAGCTAAGATGCACTCTGAAACCTGTGAACACATCTCCCAATATTAAAGTTAAAAGAATTTAAGCTAGCTAGACTACCAAGACTCAATTGTTTTTCTTAAACACTAACCTAACCCACAGTCTGTGTGGCTCCTCAATAGAAACTCATATGTGCTAGCTGTGTGACACTTCCTTGTTTTATTTTTAATCATCAAAAACCTCTATTTAAACTAGTTTTATCATTATCAGTTGGACAGTACAATTTAGAAAGGAATCATCTTCATAATAATCCACAGGTTAAACTTCCTAGTAGAACAGGATTTTTTTCCATGATATAAACACACTACTTTATAGTCATTGTGGATCTCCCCACACCATCACACCATGCCAAATACTAGAGAAAGATGACAGCGGCAAACATGTAAAGACATAGCAGAAACAAAAGACACTCTGTAGACTGTGGTCTTGGGGCCCTTTCTATCTGAGATCTGTGATTTACATTCTGGTGAACTGGCACCCTGAAGTCAATTGCCATCTGATGGAGGGAGGTAGGAGGGAAAATGCTGTTGGGATGTGCTATATGAAAGAAAAATAAATAAAACATGTGTTTCAACATCTTGGCTTCTGATTATTACTAATTTTATCAGCGTTGAGATGGTTAATTTGGTACAATATATAAAATCACACACACATAAATGTCTTGGCTAAAACAGCTGTGAAATGTTACTCACTATTTGCACAGGGGTACATTAAAAAGAATATCAATGACTTCACAAGTCAATCCTGGCAAATAGAAATTACTCATCAACAGATGAAGGTGGTACAAACTCTGCAAAATAGCTCTATGAAGTGGTGTGAAGTATGCAAAGAAATAAAACCCATACTATGTCATATACTAGGAAATATGGTTATTTTTGACAAACATCTATTTTATGAAATATAATCTTGAATTAAAATTTTTACTTTAAAGTTATTAGTTGGTTTACAGTATAGTACATTAACATGGGGCATTTTCATATATCCCTGATTGTTGTTAGTCTGCTCTCACCATCTTCTCATCTTCTCCTGCCCTCTTATACCTTGCCACCACCAAATTGCTCCTTCTCTCCTCCTATAACATATGCTCTACTATCTCCTTTCCCTTAAGGCATTTCCTATTCTCATGGCCCTTCCTGGTTTTTTTGTTTCTACAGGTACACTGTTTCGTGATATTTTGTTTGTGCTTTAACAGTCTGCCTCTGCCTCCTGAGTGCTGGGACAAAAGGTGTGTGACACCACTGATTGCCCTTTATGGCTAACTAGTGGCTAGCTCTGCATTCTGATCATCAGGCAAGTTTTATTTGTTAAAGCCAAACAAAATATTACCAATTTCCCCCTTTTGTTTAAATATAAGAAAAACTATAAACAGTAAGTACAATAACTATATACAATATAGACAGAAATGAGTATATCATCAATGTCTAGTCCTTTAACATTTGACAAATTCAGAGAAAAAACCCCATTAGCTATCCTATCTTGGTGAGACTAATGCATTGTACCTAATTCACTTTGTATTCTAACTTGCATTACCAACCCAAACTTATCCTTTTGTATCTCTCAACCTTATACACTTTACATTTCTTTGGTGAATTTCTTTTCTGAACTTAGTAAACAAGGAAAACTATAACTATCTATAGTGTTCAGCTCCCTCAGAGACCCGAGAAGGAAATAATATTAACTGAGTAGGCAGGAAGTACAAGCAGGTGATTTTCAAAAAAATGTGAGAAATAATAGAAACAACTTACTGCCTGGACAGCCACCCATGTTTCCTCTGTAACATTGGGGCCTAGAACCTAGACTGTTCTACGAACTTTTCTATGAAGCAGGATATTTAAAGACTGTCCTACCTTGTCTTGGCAAGGTTTGGCAGTTATTCTATTTTGAGTCCTACTTGTTTAATTTGTACAACATAATGTCAGTAGTCAAGACAAGAGTACTTTCTTGCCCAGTGGCTAACTTTGGTACAAAGAAAGTAGACTCCATATGGAATTTCTTTGATACCCATCATCCTCTCTGAAGTAGATTGGTGCTGCCAGGAGCAGCGATGTCTCACGTTCATAAAAAAGAACCCATGTTATTAGAACATCTTAAATGCCAAATTCTTCAGATGTCTGAAGCATTTGAAGACTACATGTCTACCCAAAACATATCTATTTGACCCTAAAAACATACCTAACATGACTACAAGTTCAATTGTATTAGGTGACTGACTACTAACCTGTTTTTCCTTATTATCCTAAATAGTCTTTCAAGGACTAAAATCTTATATTACATTGTTAAATGAGTTGCATAGGTACAATACCTTGAAAAAGATTAGAAATATAGGTATAGTATGTTCTAACAAACAAACTTAAATTTGTATCAATATATAAAATCTTTATCAATGTAAAATATTTAAAACTAGTAGTTGCTTGTTGGGTTTAAAAATAGATTCAATAATTTATCTTTTTATCTTATTTCTATATTGCCCCTTTTATTTTTAGAGTAGAATCTAATCTACTCTTATATCCTATCATATCTCTATCCCCTTTTATTTTCTTTTCAAAACAAGAACCTTGAGTTCAACTTTTTTCTTGACCATTACACCCTAAACAATGTCAAATATCCATAACCCACTGAAGGACCAAAAACTACCCCACCTATTGGAGACATGGGTATTGTGTCAGGGGGCAAGGGCATCTTTAGGCAATCCTAAAAAAAAACAATTGGATTAATTGTCAAGGGAGACATAGCTGTATCATTTGTTGTCTGTATAATGAGAACATGCAGAGCTCTTCTCAAGTCCTGGAGAGAGTAGTTGTGACGTTGGGCCATCTCAGCTAGCCACCTCAAAATTATTCTGAGCAGTTTGTAGCCCAAAGCTAATCATTATGTGGTGTTTGTCAGCTTAGTGGTATTGTCATAGTCCTGGTGGAATAATTGTTGTGGGGCCCCATCATCTTTTTGAAGACTTCTAAGGTTGCTGTTAGGTGTAGTCATGGTTTACTGCAGAAATCTGATAGAGATTCAAACCTGAAATCATGTACATAAAGTTAAAGCCTTTTTGTAGAATTAGCTAGTACTCTATAAGACCATTAATATCATGACAAAATGTTTAAAAAATATATGTTAATCTTATAAAGTATTATCTTTGAGATAATACTTATACCTTAAGAAAAGCTTTAAAGAATCAAAATAAAACCTAAGAATTATGAAATTAGTGACAATAAAATAGTCCCTAAATTTTTGTTTTCCTTCTGTCCTGTATCATGTGACTCTTCTGATATGAGACAGAGATTTTAGATTTTACCTTAACAAGCATGCTTGAATTTAGAGAGGGAGAGAGCCACACTCCAATTCCAAAGCCAACTTTAATTTTCAATTAAAATGAGATTACAAAAAGACCATTTGCATTATATATCTGTAGAGAACAACAGAAATTTATAAAATTTTACCCTGTTGAGAATGTGATATATCAATAGGCCAATTTACTCTTTTTCTTAGGCCATTTTAAAAAATGATTTGTCCCTTTTCTTTAGATAACTCATTTGTCCAAGGGTCTTTAGATTCCTTAGGTGGATACCTTTATTCTCCTGAAAAAACAAAAACAAACCCCCTCCCCAACTCTAACTTAGGGGAGTTTCCTTTTTGACAAGTTTTAACTGATCAAATGAGAAGCATTTGTTAGTTGTATAAGTTAGTTTAGATTGAATGGTCATGTTCTTTGATGAACTATCATCTCTTTTAGTTAAGAGGTATCTTTTGTTCAAATTGAATCTGTACCAATTTTGATGGTATCCATAGCTTTTTTTTCTCCTGGAGAAACAAAAGCAAAACCCCTTCCCCAACATAACACATGTCCTGGTCTCTAATCTGAGGTCAGTACATTTTAAAATTATACTGGTTGATTTTATTCTGTATTAATTATTTTTTTCTATTATTCAATGTCTCTCCTTAACTGTAGTTCCTTTCTCATTAGCATGAAAATTAAAAGTGAATAAAGCATTATCCAATCTACTTCTGAGGGTCTTTATTACCCTTTCTGGAGCATATCCTTTGGAGTTTGATTTGATCTTTCTGTAACTACCTGCCTTTTAGAATTGTGTGGTATACCTGTAATATGCTTTATATTGCAATCAGTACCAAAGTGTTTCATTTTATTAAAGACATATTCTGGAGCATTGTCAATCTTAAATTGCACAGGTATACCCATGATGGCCATGACTTCTAGCAAATGTGTGATTACTAAAGCAGCCTTTTTCAAACACAAGCAGCTGCCCATTGTAATCTTGAATAGGTATCAATGGTTTGGTGTACATATTTTAATTTTCTAGATTCTACAAAATGGAACGCACCCATCTGCCAGATTTCATTTCTTTGAGTATCCTTTGGGTTACTTCCCAAAGGTAGTGGGGTTTGGTTGTATAAAGAAACAAATAGGACAGTTCCTTATAATTTCCTTGGTTTGTTGCCAAATGATGGAAAAATCTCCCCCCCCCCAAACTGTTGCTATTACCGGGTAGTGGTGGCATACACCTTTAATCCCAGCACTCGGGAGGCAGAGGCAGGTGGATCTCCATGAGTTCAAGGCCAGTATGGTCTACAAGAGTGAGATCCAGAACAGGTTCCAAAGCAACCCTGTCTCAAAAAATGAAAAATAAAGACAAAAAACCCTCTGGCTATTGACAGGATGTTTTAATGGAATTCTGAGCCCCTAGCACATTTCCTATCCAGTTGATCAATGTCTTCATTACCTTAAGCTAGAGGGCCTGGCAGACACATATGGGACTGGATTTGTGTTATATATCTGGAATGATTGCTATTCCTGATTATTTCTTGTAACTGGAGAAGTCAATGCTGTATCATCTGGTATAAATTCAGCAGTTTTAATATGTAAAACAACTCTTTCTGCATATTGACAATCAGTCATTATGTTAAAAAGTTCTGTAAAATCCATTAATACCATGAAAATAGCATATAATTCTGATTTTGGACAGAACCAAAGGGGCTTAGATCCACTTTAGTTAAATTTTGTGATTATAGCCTGTCTTTTTCTGGTTTAAAGTAGCAATAACGTTAGCTTCTTAGATTGAAGAAGTGCAGCGCATGGAGCCATGAGGTCAGCAGTCAGCATGTCCTAAGTCATTTTGTTTTATAATACTACTCTTTTTATGAGTGTTGTCCCCTGATTTAGGAGCTTCTTATGTGTGTTTAAAACACTGTCAGTGAAATTGAAGAAAAGCATTTATGATGCAGATCACTGAGACACTATGACACCTTTACACATTGGGCTTTC
This sequence comes from Microtus pennsylvanicus, assembly GCF_037038515.1. NCBI lineage: Eukaryota > Metazoa > Chordata > Mammalia > Rodentia > Cricetidae > Microtus > Microtus pennsylvanicus. Next base: position 34,025,436 of record NC_134580.1, read on the forward strand.
TACAGCTGGTACATTTCCTGTAGACCAGGCTGGCCTTGAACTCACAGATATTTGCCTGCCTCTGCCTCCCGGATGCTCGGATTAAAGGCTTGTGCCACCACTGCCTGGCTCCCCATCTATCTCTTGTCAATTTTCATTAGTTCATCATTATTAAGTTCAGAGTCTTATATCTTTTTGCTATTTTTGCTTCCTCTAATGCACACTTATTGCTTTTTTAAAGCCAGATTTCTTACTCTTTAGGAGTCTCAAACTCGTATCTACCCTCGTGCCTCAACCTGAAAGCTTGTGTCACCAAACTTTACTTCCATGAATTTTGAATGGCTGTTCATAATTTTAAAAAATCCTGGAAAAAAACAAATTGTCTCCCATGAAGTCAATATTCAGGTGAATAAAATCTCTTTGTATTACCACAGTACTTGTTCTGGGCAGTTTTATGTCAACTTGACACAAACTAGAGTTATTAGTGAGAAGGGAACCTCAATTGAGAAAATTCCTCCATAAGATTTGGCTATAGTCAAGCCTGTAGGGACATTTTCTTGATTTGTGATTAATGAGGGAGGCTTCAGCCCATTGTGGGTGGGGCCACCCATGTGTTGGTGATCATGGGTTCTATAAGAAAGCAGTCTGAGCAATCCATGGGAAGAAAGCTAGTAATCAGGATTCCTCCATGGGCTCAGCTTCTGCCTCCAGGTTCCTGATCTGATGTGGGATTTCCCTCTATGCTGTGATTACCATTAAGGAATAAAGAAACTGCTTTGGACCTATAGCAGGGCAGAACTAAGATAGGTGGGGAAAACTAAACTGAATGCTTGAAGAATAAAAGGCAGAGTCAGGGAGAAGCCATGGAGCTACTACTGGAGACAGATGTGCTGAAACTTTGCTGGTAGGCCACGACCTCATGGTGATGCACAGATTAATGGAGATGGGTTAAATTAATATGTAAGAGTTAGCCAATCAGAAGCTAGAGCTAATGAGCCAAGCAGTGATTTAAATAATACAGTTTCTGTGTGATCATTTTAGTTCTGGGCCTAAAACAAACAAGTGGCCTTCTGCTGCTACACTGACCTGTTTGAGTTCCTGTCCTGATAACTTCACTGATTAACTGTTTGAATTACTTCATTGATAGCAGTGATATGGAATACGAAGCCAAATCAACCCTTTCTTCCTCAACTTGTTTTTCATCAAAATTCTTCTAGCATAGTAAAACAATCAGCAAACCTAAGTCACTAACTACTCTGTAGTGGAAATTTTCTTTGGGCCACCAACCAGCTCTTAAATAAAGACATTGAGTCTTTAATTATGAAAGCTCAGCCTTAGCTTAGGATTGTCCCACCAGCTCTTTTAACTTAGTTTAACTCATGTCTATTTGTCTATGTTTTGCCTCTTTTTAGCTTTCTTATGTCCTACTTTTCCACTTCCTTTGTGTCTATCTGCCTGGCCCCTGGTGTCTCTCTGGCATCTCTTTTTATTTCTTCTGCTGAGCCTAAATTCCTCCTCTTACTTACTCTTCCTGCCTGGAAGTCCTGCCTATACTTCCTCCTTCTCCACTGGCCACTCAACTTTTTATTAGTCCAGTCTGGTACCATAGGCAGAAAAGGTAAAACAGCAATACATCTTTACATAATTAAACAGATGCAACACATCTTTACATAAGCAAATACTCCACAACACTATATTTTCCTGTCTTCCTAAGACTATTTCTTCTTCCATGTGTTAGGCCATGTTCTGTTACTATAACAAATGTCTGAGAAAAATAATGTAAAGGAGGAGAGGTCTACACTGGTTTACATAGTCAAGGGTTTCAGTTCAAGGTTAGCTAGCTACACTGTTTGGGCATGAAATGAGGTAAACATCATGGTGGGAGAGCATGTGGTCTTGGACACATAAGTAAAGCAGAAGGAAGGCCCCGGGGACATCTAGATCCTTCGAAGACCCACCTCCAGTGATTACTTCCTCTAATTAGATACCACAGCCCCATTAATTAATTCATCAGTGAATCCATTGGTTAAGGTAGCACACACATGATCCAAACACATATCAGAAGGTACAACATCTGAAAAATTCAGTGTATGAACCTTTCATGTGAGCACACAGAGAAAAATCTATCCACATAACTCATTGTTCTTTTTCACTGTCTACTCTCCTGTTCACATCCCAACCATCTGCCCTTTCTAAACCCTGATAGACATGTATCGCCCATATCACAAGAATACCTTTCTTAATCCCCTGGGTAAATATTCTGAAACAAAGTCAGAAAGACATTAAAATTCCTAAGGATCCTATTTCTTTCTGCTTTTCTTCCTGTACCTAGATACTTTCCATGTCAGTGCTTTGTCATCACAGTGACTGACGTATATTTCAGCATTGTGAAATATTTATTTAGAGATCTGCCCTATATCCAAGGATATTATGCAGTTTGAGATTAGTGCTGATGCCCAGTTTTAGCATCAAAAACAGGATTACAGCTCTTTGTAATAAACAATAGGTTCTGTTGTGGAAGAATTCTCCCCACATTTCAAGAATAGTTCTTTTCAACAAAAAGCCTCTGAAAAAAAATTTATTTTCCCAATATGATTAAACTAAAAGTGGCCAGAGAAAATGACCGTCTTTCTTTTATATGAAAGAAAATTTCTATTAGATAGGGAAAGACAGGAACAAGCTAGCCTCTGAGTCAGTTATCAGAAATATTGTGAATCAAACAACCTGCAGAGACAGCTTTTATCTGTAACATCATTTTTCTCCCCATAGGGGCACAAAAAATGGTGATTTTGAATTTGTAAGAGAGTTGAGATCACACTCTATGTATCTACTAAACAGTATAATGTTCCTGAAGTCTCTGAATATGGGCTGGTGTGATATCTCAGAAGGTTAAAAGAGTCTTCTGAAGTACAACTACCCGAGTTTGATTCCCTGGACCTATAGAGTGGAAAAGAAATGATTCCTACAAATTATCCTATGACTTTCTCTTGTGAATCCTGACAAGCCATTCCCCCATTAATATAATTGTGATTAATAATAGTAACAAAGTTATTGATGATAGGGCAGAAATTTTGAACAACATCTCCCATATCCTGCCCCATGTCTCCATGGTTTCAAACTGGTCTGCTGTTAACTCTTCTTCCTGCCATCTGGGCTCAAAACAGACTTTGCATAAGCAGCTGCAGCTGTGAGAAGCAGAGCTGTCTTTAGCTAATCCACCAGCTTCAGCTGAACATTCTAATGGTCACTCAAATGTATTTAGTCAGCTTACTAGATAGCCCCAGCTAAAACACAACCACCAAACAGAGTCTACCATTCAGTTACCACAGTGTACCAGGGGCCAACTACCTCCAAAGAGACAGGGACACCAGAAACCTCCACGAACACTGTTTCTGGGTATCAACAAAACTTGCTGACAAAGTCAGTTGATAAAATGAGTCCTAAAGCTGCAAGGAGACAATGGGTCTGGCTGTCTTCAAGTCTGGAGATAGCTAGGAAAACTTTGGAGACTGTGATTTCAGAGCCTCCCATTTGAAAAAGCTAAGCATGAGTGTTTTCAGACAAAAAAGGAGGAAATATTCTCCATTTGTCTTGCTTTCCAGAGTCAATAACCACAGGCCCTAACCACTCCAGAGGGGAGAATAGGAGCTTACATGTCACTTTTGCCCTAACCATATATCAGCTTGTCAACTGTTTCAGTGGCTACACACTACTATTTAAAATATTAAAATCTTAGTTGTAAAAGAACATGTGTTCTTTAGGTAATAAAAATAATGTAATTTTTTTTCTTAGAATAATTAGTTATTCCTTCACACATTTGGTCCCATTGAAGCAGAACTTGCTTCCAAAAAGAGTCACATGGGAATCATAGAAGCTGCACAATATACATAATAAATAAATATAACATTAGAATATTGTATACTTAATAAATAAATAAAAAATTAGAATATTGCATGCATAATAAATAAATATAAAAATTAGAGTATTGTATACATAATAAATGAATGTAAAAATTAGAATATTGTATACATAACAAATAAATACAAAATTAGAATGGTGTGTACATCATAAATAAATATGAAATTAGAATATTGTATACATAATTAATAAATAAATGTAAAAATTAGAATATTGCATACATAATAAATAAATATAAAATTAGAATATTGTATACATAATAAATAAATATTTAAAAAAAAGAAAAAGAAAAGGATGGAGAAAAATTTGCCTTCCCAGCACCTACACATAATAACGCTCAGCAAACTGGGAGATAAAATTCGACTGCACTCCCACAGGGAACACTCAACTGCACGAGCATGGGTTGATACGTTGTAAGTGAACCCTTGGAAATCACACGCAAGTGATTCGATAAATCTATAAATTACCATTCCACGGATGGCATTTTGCTATTTGACTCAAAAAAACATTTTAATATTTATTTAATAATAATAAAAATAATAATAGTGATAAAAAATACGCCAAACAGGTTTTCTTTATTTCTCACAAAACTTTATTGACGCGTGAACCCGAATGCTAGAGTTTGTAGATTTTACTTTAGATTGTTTGAGTCAGCAAATATATTTTTTGCCTAGATGGGGATCCCAAACGGCTACTGAAATTAATTAATTAAATTAATTAATCCATTCATTACCCGGGTGACAAAATGGGTTTAAAGAAAATTAGGGGCACAGAAGGGAAAAAATTAGGAGAGACAGGGTAGGGACGCTTAACGATTTCCAAAAAAATTTATTTAAACAAAAATTTAAATAGCGACAAAGATTTGCAGAGTCCCAGAGAGTTAACAGCGGAATCGGAAAAGGAAATGATGACGGTTTAGGAAAAAATTACAGGAAAAACATGTAACTAGGGTAGATCCAAATCTTCATGGTCTTCTATTCGTATTGTTTTCCTGAATTTCTGCTACAGGAATTTTAATTTTAATAATTTTAATTTTAATTTTTATATTTAAATTTAATTTAATACAGAGGGGGATTTTAATTTTAATTTTTTTAAATTTAAATTTAATTTAATCCAGAGGGAAGATGCTGTTTTAGAATGAATCTTCTTAACACACAAACCAAGTAAAAAAAACTGGATCAGACCAGATCCAACTGGATCAAACCAGATCAAACCAGTGTATACAGGTTCAAAACCGGATTCAGAAGGGATCAGACCGGATCAAACTGGATCAAACTGGATCAAACAAGTGTAGACAGGTTCAAAACCGGATCAAATCTGATCAGACTGAATCAAACTGGTTCAAACTGGATCAAAGAAATGAAAACTCATGGAGAAAAGATCTCTGGATTAATTATGAAAGGTAAACGGAGACTTCGTCAATGAGCAGGTAGAGACCCAGCAGGGATTATTATATTTATATTTCAATATCGATGAAATAAAAGACTGCTAGGAGTGGGCGGGGCTAGGGTTGGGGGCGGGGCCAAGGGTTGGTGGTGCTAGGAGTGCCCTTGGCTAGGGTTTGTGGGCGGGGCCAGGGGTGGGCAGTGCTCGGAGTGGGCGTGGCTGTGGTTTGGGGGGGGCTAGGAGTGGGCGGTGCTGGAGAGGTTGCTCAGTGGGTAGAGCACGGCCTGCTCTTCCTGAGGACCTGAGTTCGAGTGCCGGCCACAGCATGGTGGCTCAGAACCGTCTGTCATGGGGTCTGGTGCCCTCTGCTGGTCTGCAGAGATACAGACAGAATATTGTATACATAATAAATAAATAAATATAAAAATAATTAGAATATACTATACATAATAAATATATATAAAATTAGAATATCGTATGCATAATAAGTAAATATAAAAATTAGAATATTGTATAAATAATAAATAAATATAAGAAGTATTAGAATATTGTATATATAATAAATAGATAAATATTTAAAAAAATAATATTAAGTGTGTAACAGGTATACAATAAGAACACACAGGTCAAGAAGTCAGGGAAAGATCAAATATAAATATATAAAGGTATAAATATATGAATGTATAAACGTGTAAATATATAAATATGAATATATAAATATATAAATGTATAAATATATAACTATAAAATATATATATGTATAAATGTATAAATATATAAATGTATAAATATATAGATATATAAATGTATGAATGTATAAATATATAAACATATAAGTATATAAATATATAAATCTATAAATGTATAAATATATAAACATATAAGTATATAAATGTATAAATATATGAATGTATAAATATATAAATGTATAAATATATAAACATAAGTATATAAATGTATAAATATATGAATGTATAAATATATAAACATATAAGTATATAAATGTATAAATACATAGATATATAAATGTATAAATGCACAAATATATAAATATATAAGTATACAAATGTATAAATATATGAGTATATAAATATGTAAATGTATAAATTTATAAATGTATAAATATATAAGAATATAAATATATAAATGTACAAATGTATAAATGTATAAATATATAAAAATGTAAGTAAATAAATGTATAAATATATAAATATACAAATGTATAAATATATAAATGTATAAATGTACAAATATATAAATATATAAGTATATAAATGTATAAATACATAAGTATATAAATATATAAATGTATAAATATATAAGTATATAAATGTATAAATATATAAATGTATAAATATAAATATATAAATGTATAAAAAAACATTTGTAATGGGTCTGGTGCCCTCTGCAGGCCTGCAGGGATACACACAGAGAATATGGTATACATAATAAATAAATATAAAATTAGAATATTGTATACATAATAAATAAATAAATATAAAAATAATTAGAATATACTATACATAATAAATATATATAAAATTAGAATATTGTATACATAGTAAATAAATATAAAATTACAATATTGTATGCAAAATAAATAAATATAAGAAGAATCAGAATATTGTATACATAATAAATAAATAGATAAATATTTTAAAAAATAATAATAATATTAAGCATGTATGGGTGTATGTACAATACGCCCATAAAGGTCAAGCAGTGAGGGAAAGATCAAACATAAATATATAAATGTTTAAATGTTTAAATGAATAAATATATAAATGTATAAATATATAAATGTATATATATAGATATATAAATGTAATATGTATGAATATATAAATATATAAATGTATAAATATATAAATATGAATATATAAATGTATAAATGTATGAATATATAAATGTATGAATGTATAGATATATAAATGTAAAATGTATAAATATATAAATGTATAAATATATAAATATGAATATATAGATATATAAATGTAAAATGTATAAATATATAAATATATAAATGTATAAATTTATAAATATGAATATATAACTATATAAATGTGGAAATGTATAAATATATAAATGTATAAATATATAAATATGTAAATGTATAAATATATAAATGTATAATTATACAAGTATATAAATGTATACATATATAAATGTATAAATGTATAAATGTAAAAACATATAAATGTATAAATATAAATATATAGATGTATAAATATAAATATATAAATGTATAAAAAACCATCTGTAATGGGGTCTGGTGCCCTCTGCTGGCCTGCAGGGATACACACAGACAGAATATTGTATACATAATAAATAAATATAAAAATTAGAATATTTTATACATAATAAAAATATAAAAATTAGAATATTGTATACATAATAAAAAATATAAAAATTAGAATATTATATACACAATAAATGAATAAAAATTAGAATATTGTATACATAACAAATGAATAAAAATTAGAATATTGTATACATAATAAATGAAGATAAGAAGAATTAGAATAAATATATAAATGTATAAATATATAAGCTTGTAAATATATAAATGTATCAATATATAAATGTCTACATATATAATTATATAAATGTATAAATATATAAATGCATAAATGTATAAACGTATAAATATATAAATGTATAAATATAGAGATATATAAATATATTAATGTATAAATGTACAAATGTATAAATATATAAGTATATAAATATATGAATGTATGAATATAGAAATGTATAAATATGTAAATGTATAAATATATAAATATGAATATATAAATATATAATTGTATAAATTTATAAATATATAAATGTATAAATATATAGATATATAAATGTATAACTGTATAGATATATAAGTGTGTAATTATAGAAATATATATGTATATAAATGTATAAATGTATAAACATATAAATATGAATATATAAACATACAAATATATAAATGTGTAAATATATAGATATAAAAATGTACATATGTATAAATATATAGATATATAAATGTATAAATGTGTGAATATATAAATGTATAAATATATAAGTATATAAATATATAAATGTATAAATATTATAAACATAGATATATAAATGTATAAATATATAAGTATATAAATGTATAAATATATAAATATATAAGTATATAAATATATAAATGTATAAATATAGATTTATAAATGTATAAATATAGAAATATATAAGTATATAAATGTATAAATGTATCAATATATAAATGTATAAATGCATAAATATAGATATATAAATGCATAAAGATATAAATGTATAAAAGTTTAAATATATAAGTATATAAATATATAAATGTCTAAATGTATGAATATATAAATGTATAAATGTATAAATATGTATATTAATGTATAGATATAGAAATGTATAAATATAGAAATATACATATATAAATGTATAAATATATAAATATATAAATGTGTAAATATATAGATATATAAATGTACATATGTATAAATATTTAGATATATAAGCGTATAAATGTATAAATATATAACTATATAAATATATAAATGTATAAATGTATAAATATATAAGTATATAAATGTATAAATATAGATATATAAATGTATAAATATATAAGTATATAAATGTATAAATGTATCGATATATAAATGTATAAATATAGATATAGAAATGTATAAATGTATAAGTATATAAGTGTATAAATGCATAAATATATAAATGTATAAATGTATATATATTTAAGTATATATATAAGTGTATAAATATATATAAATGTATATATGTATAAATATATAAGTATATAAATGTATAAATATATCAATATATAAATGTATAAATATAGATATATAAATGTATAAAGATATAAATGTATAAAAGTATAAATATATAAGTATATAAATAAATAAATGTATAAATATATAAATGTATAAATATAGATATATAAATGTATAAAGATATAAATGTATAAAAGTATAAATATATAAGTATATAAATAAATAAATGTATAAATATATAAATGTATAAAGACATAAATATGAATATATAAATATATAATTGTATAAATGTATAAATATATAAATGTATAAACACATGACTACTCTAGTGTTCACTCTGGACTCTTCTGTTTCCTCACAAAGGAATTAACCAAACTAGCTCAGCTATCTAAACCCCTGTTTCCTTTGATTTACTTTCTAAGTAATGTATATGCTGTATGGCATAATAGAAAGCAGAGCTGTAACTATAAAATGTATTGGTAAATTATCTGTCATTATAAAAAATAACTGGGAAAAACTTAAAAAGAGGAAAGTCTCATTTTGGCTCCAAGTTTTAGAGGTTTCCATCTATGGTAAATAGGTCCTGTTACTGTGAGCTGGGGTAGAGGCAGAACATCAAGGCAGGGTACAGGTGGAAGAGCTAGTCTACCCATCTCATATTAGCTGGAACTGGAGGGAGAGTGAGAGTGGGAAAGAAAGGGAGGGAAGCAGGGAGAGGGAGCAAACAAAATATACTCTAAGGGCATGAGCTCAGCAACCTGATGCCTATAACTACACAATTTGACCCAATCTCCAAAACTTTTCATTGCCTCTTATCAGGCTTTGAATCCACCGAAGAGTTTATTGAACAATCCACTCACTATCTACAGAACACTGTTGAACTGGAGAGCAAGCCTTTAGAACATGAGCCTTAGCTCAGAGTATTTTACCACAGCAGCAGAGAAGGAACTATTACACCAGTGATGAAGGGGAAAAGAGCCTCTTACACTGCTAGCAATAAAGTGCTAGAGAAGACTTACTAAGTCATTCCAGCTACAGTCACATTGACAACCAAGAACAATCATGGCCTGGAAGGTCTTAAAACCAAACCAAACCAAAATTTAGGTGCCATATTATCCAACTATTCTATTCCCGAGTGTATATTCAAAAGAACTGAAGTCAACCCACAAAAGAAATACCTACATGCTTTTGTTTATTGAGAAAGTATTTACAATAACGAAGATATTGAATCAACTTAAATGCTCATAAATAGAAGAATGGATAGAGAAAATATATACACAATTGAATATTATTGAACTATGAAAAAATGAAATCTTGTACAGTCAAATAAATGCAATTAGGCTATAGTGTTAAATGAAATAAGCTAGACACAGAAATCAGAGTACCACATGTTTTTTCTCTCATGTGGAAATCAAAGCAATCAATGTCCAAGTAGAATAATTTTTACTAGGGGTGAGGAATGATATGAAGACACTGTGAAGGTAAATAGGCAGATGGTCATGTAGGATCAAGCTTTAGTACATAGAAACATAACATTGTCTCATTAACTTATATATATAATTTGTATGAATTAATAAAAGCTAAAAATATAATAAAAACAAGCAATTGAGTTCTTAGAGAATTCCCCTTGGATAACAGTACCTGAAATTGAAGCAAAAGCCAGTTTTTTTTAAGATTGAAAGATGCTAAATGGAGATATTATTTCTGAGATACCTAATGGTCATTTTCCAGCTTCACAAATATCTAAGTTCTACAGAATCATTATCAATAGAAAGCCAGTTTGTACAAATGTGTCACCTTTTCTTGGGATCCGTAAGGTCTCTGCTACAGATAGGAAGACCTTGGAATGTAGAACGTTTAGGAGGTTGACATTGAATGAGTCATTGAAGCTGCATTCAGCCTCCATACTGTATTCTTTATGGGTAGAAACAATCATTTGTCAAGCGTGCACAATGTCTTGCAAGTTGTGTTATTCAAATATATTCCTTCTTATCCATACCATATTTCTGCCAGGTAGTTTCTACGGCCATTCTGTAAGTGGGAAAGCTGGAATTCACAGAGAAGTGATCTGTGCTCAGGCCTCACAGACAGTAAGTGGCTAAGTGGGAGTCAATACCAAAGTCCACTTGATTTGACCCTCAAACCTGCCCTCAAGTACTAAAGCACAGCACTTGGATAACCCAAGACAGGATGTGCATACATGTGTCAGCAGTGTTTCTGACTCTTACAGGACATTCCTTCTCTGGCCTCTAAAAGCTTAGATTCTCCTCTCTGGAAGCAGTATGTATCGAGTTACTTATGCATTCAGGATTCAATGGCTTGACCATCCATTCTTAATTTAACACAGCTTTAAAGTTCACCCTGGCTCCTGAGATTCCCAAAGAATTGGCTCATTATCATTTTTCCTTCTTCCTAACCTGCCATCTTTACTGCCATAGGCACTGTTCCTTGAGAATAAAACATCTGCAGGTAACACTCCATTTCAGAGCCTGCTTCCCAGGAAACCTGTTCTACCACATTTGTGATCATCAAATAATGGGAAATAATTGGCAGGATGTTTTTACCAAATAACTTGAAAATTAGAAGCTTTCTACTGAAGATCAAAGTCCAAATTTTATCCACCTAATGTTCTAAATTCCTTCTTACCCAAAGGATTGGGTATATCTTATTTCTGTCCATTTCTCTGTTTACAAAGGGAGAAAGAATGTAGAAACCTAGGCATTAAGGAAACAGGGACCCTACCTGGTCCATATATATCAAAGTCCTTATATATCAAGACCCAGGTCTAGGGAAACTGATCTTCTCAAGTTGCTAAGTTGCTTGGCTATGTTAATGATGCTTGTGCTTGGAATGTGTGCCTTGCTGGCACTGCTGGAGTTGCTTGGATCTGTCACAAATGTCCCTCTTGCGAATGTGGGTCATATCAAAACTGCTATATGGATTAGATCATCTTCCGCTGCTGATAACACAACAGCACAGCTGTGTGCATTTTAAAGGAAAAAGCTATATTTGAGCACAGGGTTCTGGCCCAAGATCAAGGGGTCTCCTGTCATAATGTAGCTCTTGTTGTGAAGCCCTAAGGTAGCACAAACCTTCACAAAGGGAGAGACAAAGTATGTCTGTGTTTTCCCTCTGGCCAGTCTCTTTTCTACAATCCCATCCATTTTAGACCATGTAGGTGACCTTCCTTACATTTACTCAATTCATAGGGGCCCTATCTCTAAACAGCAAAGTTGGGTTTACTCTCCATGTTCTTAATGTGACACACTGAAGATTAACCTGTAACATGTGTTTTAGGGAGACACATAATTTAAGTTGAAACTGTCTGATTTTATGCTTGGCTCCTGAACTCCTACATAACTGATCAGTGAATTTCAGTTCTTTCCAACCAAAAAAACTGACATATTTTTTAAAAAGATTTTTATTTATTATGTATACAGGGTTCTTCCTGCATGTATCCTACAGTACAGAAGAGGACACCAGATTTTATTACAATTGGTTGTGAGTCACCATGTGGTTGCTGGGAATTGAACTCAGGACTTCTGGAAGAGCAGCCAGTGCTCTTTACCTCTGAGCCATCTCTCCATCCCCCCTGATGGTATATTTTTGCAGGAATTCAAATATAGTGAGATACCATGTGGTACTTAGAGGATATGCACAATACCATAATGTTTTAATAGTTGTCTATTTTAATGTATAATTGATATATATTTATATATGTATATATGCAAGAGTGTATGTTTGTGTGTGTAGGTACAGGTTTGCTATGGTTTGCATATGACCACACCAAGTTAATAGGTTTTCTCTACCCAATAATAGATTTCTTTGCCAAAGCATTAAGACAGATCAAGCCAAATTAAAAAGTAAAATACCAGATTTTTGCTGAGCAAAGCAACTCCCTGGTGACTCCTTCAGCCCCCAAAGGTTGTGTCCAATTATGGTACCCTTTAGGCAGGGTCTTGGTATGTTGGTAACTTCAAACTTCAGGGGAGGACCAAAAACATCAAGAATGTGGAACTGAGCTTTTGACATCTTCCTTTGAAGAAGGTCTCTTTCGCTGAGATAGTGGGGTTTGGGCAGAGAGAGCAGGACGAAAGAGAGAGAGAGAGACATAGGAGAGAAGAGAGAGAGAGAGAGAGAGAGAGAGAGAGAGAGAGAGAGAGAGAGAGAGAGAGAGAGAGAGAGAGAGAGAGACACATAGGAGAGAAGAGAGAGAGAGAGAGAGAGAGAGAGAGAGAGAGAGAGAGAGAGAGAGAGAGAGAGAGGGAGAGAGAGAGAGAGAGGAACATTAAGGACTTCTCGGGAGTCTGTTCTTTCCTTCCACCTTGTTCAGAGGCAGGGTGTCTCTTGTGCTTTCTGGCTGATGCTCTGTATACACCAGGTTAACACATTTTGGAGCTTCTGGGTCTTTCTGTCTCTACCTGATTTCCCTCGCTAGGGGCACTGGGATTGCATCACTCCATATGTGTCTTTCTATGTGTGTTCTAAAGATCAAACTCTCTGACCTATCTTCCCAGCCCATGTCTAACATGTTTAAACCATGATTTCATGGATATTAAGCATTCATATACATTTTTCTTTTTTTTTGTGGTTTTTCGAGACAGGGTTTCTCTGTGGTTTTGGAGCCTGTCCTGCAACTAGTTTGAGACCAGGCTGGTCTCGAACTCAGAGAGATCCACCTGCCTCTGCCTCCCGAGTGCTGGGATTAAAGGCGTGTGCCTCCACCGCCCGGCTCATATACATTTTTCTTAAGGAACATAACTAAAAGAGACAGTCAACAATACTGGACAAATACTACCATTAGCATGAAAATTTGCATAATGGTTTAGTGATTGACTAGATTTTTGAGACTGTACCCTCTACATAGGGATGAATGCCTGTCACAGTACAATAAAGACCAAAAAGCACATTGGCAGGTGTGAGTCACATCTAGACTCTTGTTCTTTACACCTTGGTAATCCAAAGAAATGCCTGCATCTAAGATCTTGCTTCAGCTGTTCTGCTGGAACTGGAGATGATGAGAGGCACAGCAATGGGAGTAGATACCTTCTGTGTTTTCAGAGTCTGTCAGCTTCTATTCCTCCAGAGGGTGAGCTGGAGTGCACTCAATAGCCCATCCGGCATAAGCACCCTTTTCAATAACGTGATCATAGCAAAATATGTAAGATCATTTGGTGTCAGTATTGTCAGTGTGTGAGCAGGGACTGTGACCATCGTTCGTACTAAAGACAACTAAAGGCATTGTGTTCTTATAATTTTGACTATAGAACATGATCTATAAATTGTTTGAATTATGATCACCATAGGATGGGGTGGGAGAAACTCCTGAGCAGCTAAATTTTTTATGGGAACTGAATAATTGAAACCTCTCTCCAGGACTATTCCCTTGGGTAGTGACTGTGTTTATGACTGTGGGCTCATCAGACCCGGAGTAAAACATTTAGAAGTTCCAATTCTTCAGAGACAAACATTTTGGTTACTTTTTTATGTATATAATTCGTATCCCACCTGGCTCAAAACATGTGTTACAACAAAGAAAAAGTTACAATAATCTATACTTGATTGGTACTGAAGGCACAGGAATCCACTATGTTAACATGCACAGTAATACGCTATGTTAATGACTGGTGTGTAGTATTTCCTTTCCCTTCCATTTGACTGATGACTGACAGACCATTCCAGGTTCTTCCTTCTGAGGCTCCTCCAGGCACAGCAAAGGTAGAACAAAAACACTTAGAGATAAAAAACACCAACAAAGCCTTTCAGGATCTGATGAATCCAGTTCGATTTCTGTATAGATACACTTAATGATTCTAAGTATTCAGTGCCTTCCTATTTCAAACCATTTATAGATTAGCAATACAAAGGGTTAAGGGAAGATGTTTCTTCTTTTTTTTTCTGGACGAGGTGGGTATGTGTAAGACTGGGGAGTATTTCTGCAAGACATCAGAAGTAGCCGCTATGAGAGCTGTTGTCTGATTTCTCACTGTAGAATAACCTACTTAGGAAAATAAAATGAAACACAGCTGCTCCCATTTTAAAAGACATGAGCTTAGGTTCCTAATTCCTATCACCCTGTATAGAAATCCATTTCTCTCTTTGCTATCCTTTTCAAAAATCTTTGTCTAATAATGCTCAGTAAATTAGGCTTCCATAGGCTTGGCTCTACCCCATCTACCCAGTTTCCTTCCTTTGCTGTTGTTGTTGTTTTACTGGGTTTGTGTGTGTTGTGTGTGTGCCTGTGTGTGTGTGTGTGTGTGTGTTTTCCCCCCCAAGTCCTTAAAATAGCTGCTAAGAGTCCTTGATTTGAAATGTTAATTAAGATGGGATTTGCCTCCAGTTACAGTTTGTATCTCTTTTTACATGCAAAAGGATATGCTAATCAGGCTACTTTTCATCCAGGGTCCAAGAGAAAGGCTGTCAGAGTCTCTGAAGTCCTGGCAGATCCCAGGTCTACTGTCCTACTCCCAACGTAAGACAGATGTTGAAATGAGTTCTCCACATAGGAGCATGTGGGGTTAATGTCTAGCCACCTTTTCCTTTCCTAATCTCATGGTGTTAAGTTTGTATATAACTACCTTAGATAGGAATTGATTTAATTACTGTTCATAAAGTCCATATATTCAAACAATCCCTTTTTACTGATTCAAGCAGTCAGACCACATTGAGTATTTTTGAAGCTTGGATGATGGTCTCAAGGGAATTTTTCAGTGTAGTGTTTACTTTTATTCTTTTGGTAATTTTAAAACATAGACATGTTATTAGTCACACTGAAGCACAGTTGCCGATGTTCTGTGCATTTTGTGTGGTGTGGGTACAAATGGGAGGTGGCTGGAAATAGTGTGTATGAGGTTGTAAATGTGCTCACTACACAGCCCTACTGGCAAGCAAGATTTAGAAAGGCAAAAATCTACATTTGAAAGCAAGGGCATCCTAGATGTTAGCTTTAAATTATGTAAGGTGGGGCACAAAAGAATTTATATTGTTGTGGAGAAGTATTCTAAATTAGCCTCCAGAGACAGAAATTGAAAAATAAATGCAAAAGTTATACCTTTAATTTCTGCCGTGGAAATTTTGAGATTTTGAAACATGATTTTGTAGAAATAACACTGGAAAGTATTCGCAGACTCTTTTGATTATAATGTTGGAGATGAGGACTGGTAGATTTCATTATTCTCATACTTGAGATGTTTAAAGTTTTCCCTTTTATTAATGTGAACATATTGCATCTGGAGTTGATAATCATTCAGGCATACACAACGGTATTAGTAAGGAACGTCTTTTCCCGGGAGTCTCAGCTCTCTGATTATTTTCCTCACAGTGAGGTGGTCTTCCTTTCAAGCCAGAGTTTGTTGTTTTGCACTTGAGTCTGCCACATGACCACGACACCTTAGTACCATTCAGTCTTTCAATATGTTTTTAAGGATACACACTTCAGCCTCTCCCTGCTTCGGAACTGACTTAGTTAGGCTGTTCATTCAAAGTCAGGAAGGAGAAAACCTTTGAGTGGGTAGAATTATATGGGCCAAAGGTATGAATAAAGTAAATGGTGTAAAAAAAACAGCAATGGGAAACTTGTACTTTATAAAGGGCTACTCCTAAGAATTATCTGGAAATAAATGAATAAATGGATGAGAGGTGTGGATAGGTGTCTCCAAAGAGGGATGGGGGGAGAACAGGCTGCTCATAATATTGGTAGTATGAACATGTTATAGCGGTCTCTGTTGGAGGGTTCAGAAATGTATTCTTCACACCAAATCCCCTTACAGAGCTGCCAAAGCCTCTGGGGCCTCCCCTGCCCAGTTCTGGTCGTCCTGAATTCTGATCGTTTCCCTGTGATTGGGACCCGTATTAATGGCTGTGATCGTGACTTTTCTCTTTGGGAATTTGGCCTTTTTTCATTTGGTTAAAGTCTTAGACTGAGCTTTGTCACAGAGAATTATCCTGTGGCAGGGTTGGGGAGATAAATCTTTGTTGCGATATAAAACACATACAGACCAAAGTGTGAAGAACTGAAATGACAAGGTGCTGGGGTGTTGCTTTTTACTTTCGGTCAAATGTTCATACATAGGAAGGAAGGTATGCCCTGGCTCCTTTGCACGCTGAAGCGAACCTGCTTCTAGTGTCCCCAGAGTGAAGGGATACATGGTAAAACCAGGTGTCGGCAACAAACAATACTAGAGTGCACTGGTCTTTAAGGTGGATGGGACCTGTTTACCTGTTTGAATTCGCTGTGATAGGAAAGAGAGGTGCTGGTGTATAGGAAACAGGGCTAAGAGCTCAAGGGACCGTTTTGAAAGCTGTTGCTTCAATAATTTGTGCGCAAGTTCCATAAGCTGGAAACAGTTCAGCGTCTTCGGGTCCTCCACAAACAAGGCAGGTGGCTAATATCTGATAAGATGTTTTGTTTTTCTGTGACACAGATAATATTCTGATTTCATTCAAATCAGACTTTGATGTGTTCAGGGTTTGGGTTTAATAATTTTGAGATTTACATGAAATGAAGTCTGTTAAACATGAACAACCATACCTCCCCGTCCCCGGAAACCCACTAATTGTTGAAAGTAGTCAGAATTGAGAGAGAATCCCTTCGTGCTAGTGTCAGCTTGGCATAGAGGGTTTTAGAAAGAGGAACTCCTTAGTAATGTACTCTGCCTTTCAGATACATTGGAGAGATGTGTGGTTGAATGATTTTTCCTTTCTTCTTTAATATAATTTGAATGCTATTTATTGTGGTTCCAGCATTTTAACAATTAAGTGTATCAATGTTTTTAAGTTGTGGATGGCATGCTTTCTTTGTTTTAGTATGTGATAGGAAAGAGAGATGCTGGTGTATAATAAACAGGGTTAAAGGCTCCAGGTAACATTGTTAAAGCTTTGCTTCAATGATTTGTGTGCCTGTTCCATAAGATGGAAACAGTTCAGTGTCTTCAGGTCCTCTGTGAACAATGCTGGTGGCATATTTTATGTGTTAAAATAGGCTAATTTGTACAGACTAATTGCCTTGTAAAATCTGGAACTTTTTAAATATAGAAATGGAAATGAAAACAGAGTATAGCTATGTTTAAGTAAACCTCAAAATTGAAAGGCATGAGTTTACGTATATTCAAACTGTCTCTTTTCTAATAGTACAAATAGTCAGCCTGCCTGTGACACCAAAAATAAGTAAAATACATAAGTATTCTTACTCCAGTGATTCTCAGCAACAGAGTCTCACAGTTAAAGTCATTCTTTTCCTTTTGGAAAACTGATTATGTGATCCTGGGAAGGTGAGTTACATTAGGGAGGACACAAGATTCAAGGAACCGAAGGAAATCACTTCTGAGTGTTCCCCTCTTCTGCATTGAAAGATCAACCTGCAGCTTCTAGAGGCTTTTCTAGTTCTCGTGTTCTTTCCCACATTCTTTCACTTCATTTTTTTTTTTAAATTTTCTTCCGCAGCCTCAAGCAGGATTTTGGATTCTTGTCAATTTTATTCCTAGTCTGAGGATTCCCCCATATTTTAAAAACATAGGTAGCTTCTTACTTACACAAGTAATAATAAAAAAATCCCACTTAGTTTGTTATCAGATAATTTCAGATTGGTCCAAATTTGAAAGCTTCCTACCGATTAAATTTCATGTCAGGAACAAAGAAATCTGTTTGTGGCTTTAGTAAATCCCATTAATTTGGTTTTATGATATGGTATCTGTTTCACAAAATGCTAAACCATTAACAAAGTTACTTTTCTGGTGTTTAAGTTGTGTATTTTAACTACAACTGAAAATAAATCCTGTCAGATGCCCTTACATTCTGCAAATACGGTCTTTTGCTTTCTGTTTTAAATTATACTAATTATTTAGCTATGTATTTAGCATTTTAGTTTTTATTTATCCATAGTTCTTCTAACATCAAAAAATGAATAGAAACAAATCAGAGAATAAAACGCTCTTGTTCTCGATCAAACAATCCTTAAAAAATGGAAGATTCATTGCAGAGTGTTTGAAAGGAACACATGTTTTGTATTACCCACAATCCTAGACTCTATCTTCCCTGTTTTACTTCATTTATGAAACAAATACTTTATTATAATCAGATGAATTAAGCCAAATGTGAAGGTCCTCACCTTGCCAAGTTCTATAAACAGCAAGGGGCTGTCCAGGCCGAGCTCTGCTCTTTCCCCAGTTCATTAGCGTTCATGTATGTGGGAAAACATGTTTGTAACTATCCAGAATAGATCAGAGACCGTCTTCAACAGAGGCCTCTGTGAGCTTAGGCAATCAGAGGATGCAGATCCTGTGTTTGCATTTTAACAGTGAGAGTGGGAGATATATTTTTTTATGATTTATTACTCAAATACATCCTTTCCAGAGAAAATCCAGCCCACTGTTAGTTGGAAGCCATTCTCACAATGCAGCTTACTTAATTTCTGACTCTATGTACAGTATTAAAGAGTGGGTAACTCAGACTCTGGTGGATGCCCCTGGCGCACCTCATTCCTGAGTCCGCAAGCTTGACTTGGCTGCTGTGTCCATTGTGGCAGTGTGTCTCAGCTCCGCATTTACCAGCCCCTGAAGAGGTTAGATTTTCAGAGCCCTGAGGTTATGTCAGAAAAGATATTCTGAAGTCCACCCCGATGGAAACTGAGAAGATTAAAGCCCTTCTCTTTCTTACTTCTTTTTGCTGCTAGGTTTCTGTGGATCTGTTAGGGAAATCACGGTGATGATGCCTGGTTTAGAACAGTAAATGTCATTAACTTCTACCATGGGCATTTAAGCAAGGTGAGTGGTTGGGAGGAGAATAAGGAATCAGAATATTTTGTCTTCTATTCCCAGTCTCATTACTGACTTGCTAGGGAAGGATGAATACATCACAAATAAATAAATAAATAAACAAAACACAACATTTATTCAGTTCAGTTTCACCACAATGAGAGCCAAAGCCTTTGCTTTTCAAGGGCTTTGAAATCATTGACTCAAAGAGTGGCAAAGCTCATTAAATTCCCAGTGTCTCAGCCTTTCTTATTGTGCTCTGAGTGTTTGCTTTTCATTTGGGAAATGAAATATTTCCTTAACACTGATATGTGGTAATTGTAGAAATTAGCAAAACCTGCCAGTTTCTCAGATAAAATCAGAGGACAAATGAGTCAGGCAGTTAATTATGTGAAAGATAGATTAGGAGAAAGGACAGCCTCAGGACTCTCCAGATTGTTGTCCCAAGTCCATGGTGACAACTTTGGAAGGTAAAAGAGAGGGTGCAGGTTATAGAGATAAAAAAAAAAAGGACCACGTTCCGGCTTCCTAGCCCAGCTCTTCCAGCCCTCTGCCAGGATTTCTTAAAAATTTGCATCCTTTTTACTTGCAAGACCTACAAGCTCTTCCTGCAGGGTCAGACTTCTCTGCTTGTAATCTTTAGACCATTGCCATTCCTTGATGTGCCTTTAATTATGAAATAAAACCCACTTTACTTAAAAAGTCATCTTGATAATTTTCTTCTATATCATGTGCAAACGTATCCTTGAAAGTACAGGCATACATCCCTTCGCATATGTACAGAGATATTATAAATATATGCGTAATTTTGTTGCTTGCATGAGTGACAAGGAGTAAGACAAATCACACTGTTAGTCAATTGCTATTCTTATTTTCTTTTTTTAATTTTTTTAAATTTATTTATTTATTTATTAAGGATTTCTGCCTCCTCCCCGCAACCGCCTCCCATTTCCCTCCCCCTCCCCCCGATCAAGTCCCCCTCCCTCATGTGCTCGAAGAGCAATCAGGGTTCCCTGACCTGTGGGAAGCCCAAGGACCGCCCACCTCTATCCAGGTCTCCTAAGGTGAGCATCCAAACTGCCTAGGCTCCCCCAAAGCCAGTACGTGCAGTAGGATCAAAAACCCACTGCGATTGTTCTTGAGTTCTCAGTATTCCTCATTGTCCGCTATGTTCAGCTAGTCCGGATTTATCCCATGCTTTTTCAGACCCAGGCCAGCTGGCCTTGGTGAGTTCCCGATAGAACATCCCCATTGTCTCAGTGTGTGGGTGCACCCTTCGCGGTCCTGAGTTCCTTGCTTGTGCTACGTCTCCTTCTGCTCCTGATTTCGACCTTGAGATTTCTGTCCGGTGCTCCTCTGTCTCTGTCTCCTTTCATCGCCTGATGAAGGTTAATATTCATGAGGATGCCTATGTGTATTCTTATTTTCTTAATAATTTTTAACAAGTAAGTATAGCGAGTCACTAAAACACTGAAATGCTGCAGCATTACCATTGTTTTGCTTCTGTGCATAAGGCAGACAAAGAAGAGTTGTGGTTTGTTGGCCAATTGAGATCTGTTACACTTCTTATCAATCTTTTATTCAGTGTGTTTTGTCAAAAGTCACTATTGTGTTGGTGCAAAGCACAAGGTGCAGCAAGCAATAAGTTCTTATAAACTTGCATCATGTGACGAGCTTTCTGTTATGTTTTAGATCACACTTTTATTTGAATTTGGGGTTGCATTTTAGTGTGCAAGTGAATAGGCCATTTCCTTAAGATTTTGGGGATTCCACGCTTATTTTTTATATATGGATGGACAGAGCAGATATGGATAACAATGTGTGTGTGTGTGTGTGTGTGTGTGTGTGTGTGTGTCTTTGGCTTTTGCTATAGCAGGGTTTGTCATAGAACAATTCTCCAAGCAACTACTGTAAACACACCAACAAGACACAGACCTGGTAACACATCCAGGTATTGTTCTTGTGTTGATATTCTTTGAAGGAAATCTTAGAGTGCTCTTGAATTTAAATACTTTTGTATAAGCCATGTAAATATATTGATTAACAATCTGCTATACTCACAATTCAGGACATGAGATTTAGTATTTTCCTAATTACATAGACTTGTGTGGGAGGCTGTGACTGCTAAAGAAGATTAAGCCATTTGTATTTGTTCATCTCTGCCTTATAGCATTAATGCAGAAACTCAGTCCTGCTGCATTGAAGCTGAGGAATTTGATTAGCAGAGCTGTGGAGCTGGCCAATCTTAGCTTGAGACGCAGACTCCATTAATTGTCTACCAGCAGTTTATTAGCTGTATCATCTTCCCACAGCCTCGCTATTGATAGGGACATTTGACATCTGGTGAAAATTACTGTTTAATAATAAAGAGTTGGAAAAAGCCCACCTGGCAGATGCATTTCTCACCCCCCTTCACTTATAAACGAGACAAAGAGAAAAAAAAACCTCGCTAAACTTACAATGTTGATTTTTTTTCCTTTGAAAAATAAAATACTTTGAAAATGGGTTTGACAAATATGAGAGCCAGGAGGTGGTAGTGCCTGCCTTTAATCTCAGCACTAGTGAGGCCGAGGCAGGCGGATCTCTGGGAGTTCGAGGCCAGCCTCGTTTACAGAGCAGAATATAGGACAGCTAGGGCTACACAGAGATATCCTGTCTTGGAAAAATAAAAACAAATACATAAATAAACAAAAAAGCTAAATATGCCCACAAAGGTGGGAATTAAATTTTATTTCTTGTTATTCATTTGCTTTGTTTTGCTTCACAGTTCTCATGAGCACTGTTAGCCTTATATTTCTTTTCTTTCTTTCTTTTTTTTTTTTGATTTTTTGAGACAGGGTTTCTCTGTGGTTTTGGAGCCTGTCCTGGAACTAGCTCTTGTAGACCAGGCTGGTCTCGAACTCACAGAGATTCGTCTTCCTCTGCCTCCCAAGTGCTGGGATTAAAGGCGTGAGCCACTACCGCCCGGCTTAGCCTTATATTTCTTATGCCAGTTTATGGTTGAATATGGGGGCTGCTCACGGTGGTGGGAGTTTTCACTTAGCTGTGGCTCTGCAGTTCACCATTCTGTACAATTACCACAGGGGGCATAGCCATCCCACATTACACAATCAGGAATCTGGCAAGTATTTAGCTACATGTAGTAGCTTTTATTTATTGTGTGTGGTGTGTTTGTTTGCCAAGGCTCATAATCCATGTGGGTCAGAGTTAAACTTGAAGTCTGTTTTCTCCTTAGAAGTCTCAGGGAAAGAATTTAGGTCATCAGGCTTAATAGCAAGTACATTTTTCTGAATAGTCTCTGAGCCCTATATTACACAAATGTAAGCATGCCAATTTCAGTATGGTTTTCTTTTTGTGTGTGTGCGTGTGTGTGTGTGTGTGTATGTGTGTGCACATGCACACATATGTACTTGTAGAACACAGGTCTCATTTGAAATTGTCTTATATTCTTCCACCTTATTTCCTTGAGACAGAGTCTTCCAAACAAACCCAGAGTTAATTGATGCAGTTTGTCCCCATAAGCAGCTTGCTTCTGGTCCCTCCCTTGGCCTCCTCCATCTGAATCAGGAATTATAGGAAGGCTGGCACTTGTAATTGGGCATTGGCATTGGCATTGACGCTGATGCTGTTGACACAAACTTCGGCCTCTTGCTTTCCTACAACACTTCAACCATGGAACCCCTCAGAGATAGAGTCAAAGATTTATTTATTTTTATTCTGTGTGTCTGAATATTATGCTTGAATGAAAGTATGAGCAGCACATGTAAGCTGGGTGCTCATGGAACTCAGGTGGAGTCAGATCCTTTGGATCTGTAGATGGTTCTGCGACATCATGTGAGTGCCGGGAACTGAACCCAGATCCCATATACGAGCAGCCCTCAGATTCATGTATGATGAGTTTAGTATATCCCCCCAAAGGAAACCTTTTGTTTATTAAGAAAAAAATTATTTTACATACATAGCACTCTAAAACAACATATTGGGTGGGGTTACTTTGGCAAGCTGGGTACCAAATCAACCAGACCTTATTTGCCAGGTATGAAGAAACAGATATTTGTTGATGTTAGACGTTCATAACCTCCCACTCAAGTGAGCTTCCCAGAAGTTTTATTTTAAGAAATTTTCAGTGTTCCATTCTGAGTGCTGACAGTTCTGTGCATAGAAAGAATCCCTTTTATGGTCCTCCACTTTTCCCTGAGGCAAAGTCTGCAGTGAGCTTGTGAGCATCCCAAGTGCTGTCACTAGGCTCTGGGAGCCTCAAGCTGTATTTGCCAGGCCTGAATTTCAGGTGGAGCAGGTTTGCAATTACTTGAATTAGGTCTTTACTGTGAGCTTCTGAGTCTGTTTGTGTCGGGGAGAGACTCTTTTCTGAGGGCATGCCTAATACATGCTTAGAGAACCCTGCTAAACATTTGGTATGCTCTCTCCTTGGCACTGGAACTCCTGAGAAGCCCTTGTAGAAACACATAAATGAAGGGTTGGAGAAACAGAAAGCAGGCTGGTGAAGGGAGAACAAACAGAATAAATGCTGCCTCAGTAATAAGAACCCGGGGAGATTCTCCCAGTAGCTGAGTTGGTTTCTAGCTCCAAACCTCCTGCAGAGAACTGTCTACACCTCGAGAAAAGCAGCATGATAACCTAGGTTTAGAGTCATGTTTTGAATATCAGCCTTGAGTTTTGTAGACAGGAATGCTTACACAGATCATTTCTTTTTTTTTTTCTTTTCTTTCTTTTGGATTTTTGAGGCAGGATTTCTCTGTAACAGCTCTAGCTGTCTTTGAACTAGCTCTTGTAGACTAGGCTGGCCTTGAACTCACAAAGATCTGCCTTCCTAGCCTGCTGAGTGCTGGGATTAAAAGCTTGCATTACCACTGCCCTGCTGCAGATGATTTATATTAAGTCCCATTTTCCTTATTTCTGATTATGCTTGCAGGCAAAGTGGTGCATACATAGAAATGAACAGAATTAATTAGCAAATAACCCCATATTCCTTGAGAAGCCTCATCAGAGGCTCTCCTTCCAACCTAGTCACTCCTTTAATACATGTATATTGATATGCCTGCTTATCCCCTGCAGAGCCTAGTTATTCCCAAAAGTTGATATTAAGACAGTAGGGGAAAATGATGCAGATACTTATTATTATTATTATTGTTTTTATTAATAATTTCTGCCTCCTCCTCACTTCTCTTTTCCCTCCCCTTCTCCCCACTCTCCACCCCCCACTCCCCTCCTCCTCCCTCTCCAGTCCAAAGAGCAGTCAGGGTTCCTTGCCCTGTGGGCAGTCCAAGGTCCTCCCCCCTCTATCCTGGTCTAGGAAGGTGAGCATCCAAACAGGCTAGGCTCCCACAAAGCCAGTACATGCAGTAGGATCAAAACCCAGTGCCATTGTCCTTGGCTTCTCAGCAGCCCTCATTGTCCACAATATTCAGAGAGTCCGGTTTTATGCCATGCTTTTTCAGTCCCAGTCCAGCTGGCCTTGGTGAGCTCCCAACAGATACTTTTTAAAAATTTGGAATAGAAATCGTTTTTTTTTCCATCCTTAATCTATGAATGATGTCAGTTTTCTAGGTGTATATTTTGCCACTAATCATTAAAGGGTCCATGGTTTATTAGGTGTATATTTTGCTACTAATCATTAAAGGGTCCATTTATTATATAAGTAAATATATCTATATATTTCTATATCTATATCTTTATATTTATATCTATCTATCTATCTATCTATCTATCTATCTATCTATCTATCTATCTATCATCTATCTATCTAAGCAATTTTTTTTTGTGGAACAGTCTCACCGGGTGTCCGAGATCAGCATACAACCATAAATCTTTCTGCTTCATCTCCCTATGTAGCTACAAATCAGGTACTCTGCTACATAATTTTGTATGTCATTGTATGTCCTTTTGACAGTGAGTACTGACTGTTCAAGTGTAGGATAATCTTTGACTCAGCTACACTTTGGAATGTTTATTACATTTGTTATCTAGTGACTGCATATTAAACTAAGTCAGGAAAGAGAAGGGATCATCCTTAGTATTTCCCAGATAACAGTCATTTTAAAAGAAAGGTCTAGGACCCAAATAAACATTAAACAAAGATAAAGCTAGGGCCCAGAGGTTGTTCATTCTTCAACTGACGACTGTGCTTTTAAAAAAAGTAAAATTGTATTTTTAGGTTATCATTTGATCAAATAAAGTTATCATCTGTAATATAAAACTCTTTCACGTTGTCAGTTTATAGATTATTTTCAAATTGGCTGTCAGTTACGCATCCAGCTCAGAGGAGCAGGGAGCTTATCCTTTTCAATATCTTTCTTAAGACTTTATTATGGACCTCCTCTCTCTTCCTATCCCATCCAGCTTACATCCAGACCCCCCCACCCCCTGTCTCCCTCTCCCCCTCCCTTCCTTGGTGGCAGAGCACCTCCCTGCTCTGCCTGCCTGGGCGTTGGGTCCTAACCCAAAGCTGAGGGTAAAGGGGAGCTTGGTAGCTCCTTTGTCCCCATAGCCTGCCTGCAGCAAGCAGGGTGGGCCCTTTGTTTGCGAGCTAACCAAGCAGCAAGGAGATCTGAACTGGACTCCAGGAGAAACATCACTGGGGAGTGACATCATTGGGAAGGTACATCAGTCGGCAAGAAGACCTGATCCTGTAAAATAAGATCCATAGGAGAATATTGGGAGGAAGAGATGGGGAGACGCCAATGCAAGAATTCACCCAACAATCTGAAAAACAACACGAAACCACCAGAAGCCAGCGACCTCACAACAGGAGGACATGAACACCTTAATCAAGAAGAAGTAGAAAAATCTAACTTCATGACAGTGATTGACACCCTTAAACAGCATATAAAAAATGCCCTTATAGAAATGGATGAGAAGTATAACAGAAAGTTCGAGGAATTGAGTAAATCAGTGAATGATACCCTAGGAAAGCAAGGAAAAACAATCAAGCAGATAATGGAAACAGTTCATGACTTGAAAACTGAAATGGAGGCAAAGAAGAAATCACAAACAGAGGGCCGGCTGGACATGGAAAATCTAGGTAAACGAATAGAGACTACAGAAACAAGCATAACCAGCAGAACACAAGAGATAGAAGAAAGAATCTCAGATTCTGAGGGTAACATAGAGAAAATAATCGCACTGATCAAAGAAAACAGCAAGTCCGACAAACTCTCATCACAAAACATTCAGGAAATATGGGACACAATAAAAAGACCAAACCTAAGAATAATTGGAGTAGAAGAAGGAGAAGAAGTGCAGCTCAACGGTACAGAAAATATACTTAATAAAATTATAGAAGAAAACTTTCCCAACCTGAAGAAGGATGTACCTATGAAGGTTCAAGAAGCATACAGAACACCAAATAGGCTGGATCAAAAAAAAACATCCCCTCGCCATATAATAATCAAAACACAAAATATACAGAATAAAGAAAAAATATTAAGAGCCGCAAAGGAAAAAGGCCAACGTACTTATAAAGGTAAACCTATCAGACTTACACCTGACTTCTCTATGGAAACCATGAAAGCCAGAAGGTCCTGGATAGATGTACTGCAAAAACTAAGAGACCATGGATGCAAGCCCAGACTACTATATCCAGCCAAGCTTTCGGTCACTATAAATGGAGAAAACAAAATTTTCCAGGATAAAAACAAATTTAAGCAATACGTAGCCACAAATCCAGCCTTACAGAAGATAATAGAAGGAAAATCACTAACCAAGGAGTCAAACAAAGACCTCAATAACTCAGACATCTAGAGACCCTTCACCAGTGCAACTCAAAGAAGGGAAACACACAAACCCTACTACTAAAAAAGTGACCGGAGTTAACAAAAACTGGTCATTAATATTACTTAATATCAATGGGCTCAACTCACCTATAAAAAGGCACAGGCTAAGAGATTGGATACGAAAACAGGATCCAACATTCTGCTGTCTACAAGAAACACACCTCAACCACAAAGACAGGCACCTACTCAGAGTAAAGGGCTGGGAAAAGGCTTATCAAGCAAATGGACCTAAGAAACAAGCAGGTGTGGCCATACTAATTTCTAACAAAGTTGACTTCAAGTTTGAATCAATCAGAAGAGATGGAGAGGGACATTTTATACTCATAACAGGAACAATTCATCAGGAAGAAGTCTCAATCCTGAATATCTATGCCCCTAATAAAAAAGCACCCACGTACGTAAAAGAAACATTGCTAAAATTCAAGGCAGCCATCAAACCGCAAACACTAATAGTAGGAGACTTCAATACTCCTCTCTCACCAATGGACAGGTCAATCAGACAGAAACCTAACAGAGAAATTAGAGAATTAATGGAGGTAATGAAGCAAATGGACTTAACAGACATCTATAGATTATTCCACCCAAAGAGGAAAGAATATACCTTTTTCTCTGCAGCTCATGGAACCTTCTCGAAAATTGACCACATACTCGGTAACAAAGCTAACTTACACAGCTACAAAAAAATATTACTACCACCTGTGTCTTATCAGACCACCATGGATTAAAGTTAGAATTCAACAACAATGCTACCCCCAGAAAGCCTACAAACTCATGGAAACTGAACAGTCAACTACTGAACCATACCTGGATTAAGGAAGAAATAAAGAAAGAAATTAAAGTCTTCCTTGAATTCAACGAAAATAAAGAAACAACATACTCGAGCTTATGGGACACTATGAAAGCAGTCCTAAGAGGAAAGTTCATAGCACTAAGTGCCCACTTAAAGAAAACAGAGAAAGCACATATTGGAGACTTAACAGCCCACCTGAAAATTCTAGAAAAAAAGGAAGCAGACTCACCTAGGAGGAGTAGAAGATTGGAAATAATCAAACTGAGGGCTGAAATCAACAAAATAGAAACACAGAAAACAATCCAAAGAATCAATGAATCAAGAAGCTGGTTCCTGGAGAAAATCAACAAGATTGACAAACCCCTATCCAAACTAGTCAAACGGCAGAGAGAAAATTTGCAAATTAATAAGATCAGAAATGAAAAGGGGGACATAACCACAAACACAGAGGAAATTCAGAGAGTCATTAGATCTTACTACAAAAGCCTGTATGCCACTAAACTGGAAAATGTAAAAGAAATGGACACTTTTTTAGATAAATACCATTTACCAAAATTAAACCAGGACCAGGTGAACAATCTAAACAGACCTGTCAGTCGCGAAGAATTAGAAGCTGTTATCAAAAACCTCCCTACCAAAAAAAGCCCAGGGCCAGATGGGTTCAATGCAGAATTCTACCAGAACTTCCAAGAAGACCTAATACCTATACTCCTCAATGTATTCCACAATATAGAAACAGAAGGGTCATTACCAAATTCCTTTTATGAAGCTACAGTTACTCTGATACCAAAACCACACAAAGACTCAACCAGGAAAGAGAATTACAGGCCGATCTCACTCATGAATATCGACGCAAAAATCCTCAACAAAATACTGGCAAACCGAATCCAAGAACACATTCGAAAAATTATCCATTATGATCAAGTAGGCTTCATTCCTGAGATGCAGGGCTGGTTCAACATACGAAAATCTATCAATGTAATCCAGCATATAAATAAACTGAAAGAAAAAAACCATATGATCATTTCATTAGATGCTGAAAAAGCATTTGATAAAATTCAACATCCATTTATGTTAAAAGTCTTGGAGAGATTAGGGATACAAGGGTCATACCTAAATATAATAAAAGCTATATACAGCAAACCGACAGCTAACATCAAATTAAACGGAGAGAAACTCAAAGCCATCCCGCTTAACTCAGGAACACGACAAGGCTGTCCACTTTCGCCATACCTCTTCAATATAGTGCTGGAAGTTCTAGCAATAGCAATAAGACAACATAATGGGATCAAGGGGATTCGAATTGGAAAGGAAGAAGTTAAACTTTCGTTATTCGCAGATGATATGATAGTGTACATAAGCGACCCCCAAAACTCCACCAAAGAACTTTTACAGCTGATAAACAGCTTTAGTAATGTGGCAGGATACAAGATCAACTCCAAAAAATCAGTCGCCCTCTTATACACAAAGGATATGGAAGCAGAGAGGGAAATCAGAGAAGCTTCTCCATTCACGATAGCCACAAACAGCATAAAATATCTTGGGGTAAATCTTACCAAGGAAGTGAAAGATCTATTTGACAAGAACTTTAAGACATTGAAGAAAGAAATTGAAGAGGATACCAAAAAATGGATGGACATCCCTTGCTCTTGGCTTGGGAGGATCAACATAGTAAAAATGGCAATTCTACCAAAGGCAATTTATAGATTCAATGCAATCCCCATCAAGATCCCATCAAAATTCTTCACAGATCTGGAGAGGACAATAATCAACTTTATATGGAAAAACAAAAAACCCAGGATAGCCAAAACAATCCTATACAATAAAGGATCTTCTGGAGGCATTACCATCCCTGACTTCAAACTCTATTACAGAGCTACAGTAATGAAAACAGGGTGGTACTGGCATAAAAACAGAGAAGTCGAGCCAATGGAATCGTATAGAAGACCCTTATTTAATCCCACAAACCTATGAACACCTCATTTT
Organism: Microtus pennsylvanicus; assembly: GCF_037038515.1. Lineage (NCBI taxonomy): Eukaryota > Metazoa > Chordata > Mammalia > Rodentia > Cricetidae > Microtus > Microtus pennsylvanicus. The sequence continues at coordinate 34,055,818 of NC_134580.1, forward strand.
CGATAAAGGAGCTAAAAGTATACAATGGAAGAAAGAAAGCATCTTCAACAAATGGTGCTGGCACAACTGGATGTCAACCTGTAGAAGAATGAAAATAGACCCATTTCTATCACCGTGCACAAAACTCAAGTCCAAATGGATTAAAGACCTCAATATCAGCCCGAAAACACTGAACCTGATAGAAGAGAAAGTGGGAAATACCCTACAACAGATGGGCACAGGTGATCGCTTCTTAGGTATAACCCCAGAAGCACAGGCATTAAGGGCAACATTGAATAAATGGGACCTACTAAAACTGAGAAGCTTCTGTAAAGCAAAGGACACTGTCACTAAGACACAAAGGCAACCTACTGACTGGGAGAAGATCTTCACCAACCCCGCAACAGACAAAGGTCTGATCTCCAAAATATATAGAGAACTCAAGAAACTAGACTTTAAAATGCTAATTAACCCAATTAAAAAATGGGGCACTGAACTGAACAGAGAATTCTCAACAGAAGAAGTTCAAATGGCCAAAAGATACTTACGGTCGTGCTCAATTTCCTTAGTAATCAGGGAAATGCAAATCAAAACAACTTTGAGATATCGTCTTACACCTGTCAGAATGGCTAAAGTCAAAAACACCAAGGATAGCCTTTGCTGGAGAGGCTGTGGAGGAAGGGGTACCCTCATCCATTGCTGGTGGGAATGCAATCTTGTGCAACCACTGTGGAAGTCAGTGTTTCGGTTTCTCAGGAAATTCGGGATCAACCTACCCCTCGACCCAGCAATACCACTCTTGGGAATTTACCCAAGAGATGCTCTATCACATGTCAAAAGCATTTGTTCAACTATGTTCATAGCAGTATTATTTGTAATAGCCAGAACCTGGAAACAACCTAGATGCCCTTCAATGGAAGAATGGATGAAGAAAGTATGGAATATATACACACTAGAGTACTACGCTGCGGTAAAAAACAATGACTTCTCTAATTTTGCATGCAAATGGATGGAAATAGAAAACACTATCCTGAGTGAGGTATCCCAGACCCAAAAAGATGAACATGGGATGTACTCACTCATAATTGGTTTCTAGCCATAAATAGGGGTCACGGAGTCTACAATAGGCGAACCTAAAGAAGCTAAGTAAGAAGGTAAACCCAAGGAAAAACATATAGTTATCCTCTTGGATAAGGGAAGTAGACAAAATTGCCGGGGAGAAAAGTGGGATGTTGGGGGTGGGGTGGGATGGGGGTAAGGGGAGATGGGGAGAGAAAAGGTAGAAGGGAAGGAGGGGGGACTTGGGGAAACAGGAGGATCGGGATAAAGGAAGGTTGGATAGAGGAGCCACGGAACCACAATTCTTAGTTAAGGGACCCACTTTAGGGTGGGCAGGAGAATTGACATTAGAGGGGCTCCCAGGTGCCCAAGCTGAGGTCCCCAGTTAGTTCCTTGGGCAGCTGAGGATAGGGAACCTGAAATGACCCTATCCTAGAGCAATACTGACTAATATCTTGCATATCATCCTAGAAATTTCATCTGGCGATGGATGGAGATAGAGACAGAGACCCACACTGGAGCAATGGACTGAGCTCCCAAGGTCCCAAGGAGGAGCAGAAGGAGGGAGAACATGAGCAAAGAAGTCGGGACCACGAGGGGTGCACCCACCCACTGAGACAGTGGAGCTGATCTACTGGGAGCTCACCAAGGCCAGCTGGACTGTTACCAAAAAAGTATGGGACAAAACTGGACTCTCTGAACATGGCGAACAATGAGGGCTGATGAGACGCCAAGGACAATGGCACGCAGTTTTGATCCTACGCAATCTGCTGGCTTGGTGGGAGCCTAGCCAGTATGGATGTTCACCTTCCTAGATATGCACGGAGGGGGGAGGACCTAGGACTTACCACAGGGCAGGGAACCCTGACTGCTCTTTGGACTGGAGAGGGAGGGGGAGAGGAGTGGGGGGAAGGGGAGTGGGGTGGGAGGAGGGGGAGAAGAGTGGGAGGAGGGGGAGAAGAGTGAGAGGAGGGGGAGGGAAATGGGAGGCTGGGAGGAGGTGGAAATTTGTTTTTTTTTCTTTATTCTCCTTTTATCAATAAAAAAAATTAAAAAAAAAGACTTTATTATGTTATTGTCCGTTGATGAAATGGGTGACTGGTGTGAGGGAGATTTGTCTCAACATGTGCACATGTGTGTCAGGTTCCAAACTGGTCAGAATTTGTAACCAAATATTTCTTCCAAATTTTGAGAATGTTAAATAATTGTATGCTTGCTTTGTTAAGGGTTGCACATTTACCCAATGTATATCCATGAGATTCTTCAAAATCAAAAGTGATAAGAGATTATAGTATGAGAGTTACAATTTTCCTCTAGACAGATGACATAGTAGTTGAATTGAAAGTATATTGAATTTTTTAAATTTAAGGAATGTAGTTCCTATTATTACTTGATTCATCAAAAACAGTAAATAATATGTACAAAATTGAAATTCGTAGGTAGTTAAATTTTCCACAGTAATTAATTCTTATACAAGATTATAGAGTATAAAGTGAAAGGATTTTTTGATTGGTTGTAAGATTTTTACAGTAAACATGTGCATGTAAAATATTTGACAAATAAAATGTTAATTATGAAACTTGGTTGTAATAGCTGCAAGTTAATTATTGTGACATGAAATGGGTATCAGCAGGAGAAGGGAAATTGATGTCAGGTGAACGTGGAATCTCCCTGGTATGTGCTTGATCCCAAATGAAGTGCTTGGAAAAGCAAAAAGGCTATTGTGATGTGGGCACACATCCCCTGATGAAGCCCAATTAATTCTAAAAGTTGATATTAAGTCAGTGGAGGGAAAAGTCCACACCGATCCTTTTACAAGAGTTTGATTAAATTAGCCTGTTTCCCATTCTTTTTTTTTATTGAAAAAAGGAGAATAAAGTTAAGAAAGAAAAAAAAATTTCCACCTCCTCCCAGCCTCCCGTTTCCCTCCCCCTCCTCCCATTCTTCTCCCCCTCCTCCCACCCCTCTCCCTTTCCCCCCACTTTTCTCCCCCTCCCTCTCCAGTCCAAAGAGCAGTCAGGGTTCCCTGCCCTGTGGTAAGTCCTAGGTCCTCTCCCCTCCGTGCATATCTAGGAAGGTGAACATCCATACTGGCTAGGCTCCCACCAAGCCAGCAGATTGCGTAGGATCAAAACTGCGTGCCATTGTCCTTGGCGTCTCATCAGCCCTCATTGTTCGCCATGTTCAGAGAGTCCAGTTTTGTCCCATACTTTTTTGGTAACAGTCCAGCTGGCCTTGGTGAGCTCCCAGTAGATCAGCTCCACTGTCTCAGTGGGTGGGTGCACCCCTCGTGGTCCCGACTTCTTTGCTCATGTTCTCCCTCCTTCTGCTCCTCCTTGGGACCTTGGGAGCTCTATCCAGTGTTCCAGTGTGGGTCTCTGTCTCTATCTCCATCCATCGCCAGATGAAAGTTCTAGGATGATATGCATGATATTTGTCAGTATTGCTCTAGGATAGGGTCATTTCAGGTTCCCTATCCTCAGCTGCCCAAGGAACTAACTGGGGGCCTCAGCTTGGGCACCTGGGAGCCCCTCTAGGGTCAAGTCTCCTGCCCATCCTAAAGTGGGTCCTTTAACTAAGAAATGGGGTTCCGTGCTCCCCTATCCATCCTTCCTTTATCCCGATCCTCCTGTTCCCCATGTCCCCCCTCCTTTCCTTCTACCTTTTCTCTCCCCATCTCCCCTTACCCCCATCCCACCCCACCCCCAACATCCCACTTTTCTCCCCGGCAATTTTGTCTACTTCCCTTATCCAAGAGGATAACTATATGTTTTTCCTTGGGTTTACCTTCTTACTTAGCTTCTTTAGGTTCGCCTATTGTAGACTCCGTGACCCCTATTTATGGCTAGAAACCAATTATGAGTGAGTACATCCCATGTTCATCTTTTTGGGTCTGGGATACCTCACTCAGGATAGTGTTTTCTATTTCCATCCATTTGCATGCAAAATTAGAGAAGTCATTGTTTTTTACCGCAGCGTAGTACTCTAATGTGTATATATTCCATACTTTCTTCATCCATTCTTCCATTGAAGGGCATCTAGGTTGTTTCCAGGTTCTGGCTACTACAAATAATACTGCTATGAACATAGTTGAACAAATGCTTTTGACATATGATAGAGCATCTCTTGGGTAAATTCCCAAGAGTGGTATTGCTGGGTCGAGGGGTAGGTTGATCCCGAATTTCCTGAGAAACCGAAACACTGACTTCCACAGTGGTTGCACAAGATTGCATTCCCACCAGCAATGGATGAGGGTACCCCTTCCTCCACAGCCTCTCCAGCAAAGGCTATCCTTGGTGTTTTTGACTTTAGCCATTCTGACAGGTGTAAGACGATATCTCAAAGTTGTTTTGATTTGCATTTCCCTGATTGCTAAGCAGATTGAGCACGACCTTAAGTGTTTTTTGGCCATTTGAACTTCTTCTGTTGAGAATTCTCTGTTCAGTTCAGTGCCCCATTTTTTAATTGGGTTAATTAGCATTTTAAAGTCTAGTTTCTTGAGTTCTCTATATATTTTGGAGATCAGACCTTTGTCTGTTGTGGGGTTGGTGAAGATCTTCTCCCAGTCAGTAGGTTGCCTTTGTGTCTTAGTGACAGTGTCCTTTGCTTTACAGAAGCTTCTCAGTTTTAGTAGGTCCCATTTATTCAATGTTGCCCTTAATGCCTGTGCTTCTGGGGTTATACCTAAGAAGCGATCACCTGTGCCCATCTGTTGTAGGGTATTTCCCACTTTCTCTTCTATCAGGTTCAGTGTTTTCGGGCTGATATTGAGGTCTTTAATCCATTTGGACTTGAGTTTTGTGCACGGTGATAGATATGGGTCTATTTTCATTCTTCTACAGGTTGACATCCAGTTGTGCCAGCACCATTTGTTGAAGATGCTTTCTTTCTTCCATTGTATACTTTTAGCTCCTTTATCGAAAATGAGGTGTTCATAGGTTTGTGGGATTAAATAAGGGTCTTCTATAGGATTCCATTGGTCAACTTCCCTGTTTTTATGCCAGTACCACCCTGTTTTCATTACTGTAGCTCTGTAATAGAATTTGAAGTCAGGGATGGTAATGCCTCCAGAAGATCCTTTATTGTATAGGATTGTTTTGGCTATCCTGGGTTTTTTGTTTTTCCATATAAAGTTGATTATTGTCCTCTCCAGATCTGTGAAGAATTTTGATGGGATCTTGATGGGGATTGCATTGAATCTATAAATTGCCTTTGGTAGAATTGCCATTTTTACTATGTTGATCCTCCCAAGCCAAGAGCAAGGGATGTCCATCCATTTTTTGGTATCCTCCTCAATTTCTTTCTTCAATACCTTAAAGTTCTTGTCAAATAGATCTTTCACTTCCTTGGTAAGATTTACCCCAAGATATTTTATGCTGTTTGTGGCTATCGTGAATGGAGAAGCTTCTCTGATTTCCCTCTCTGCTTCCATATCCTTTGTGTATAAGAGGGCGACTGATTTTTTGGAGTTGATCTTGTATCCTGCCACATTACTAAAGCTGTTTATCAGCTGTAAAAGTTCTTTGGTGGAGTTTTGGGGGTCGCTTATGTACACTATCATATCATCTGCGAATAACGAAAGTTTAACTTCTTCCTTTCCAATTCGAATCCCCTTGATCCCATTATGTTGTCTTATTGCTATTGCTAGAACTTCCAGCACTATATTGAAGAGGTATGGCGAAAGTGGACAGCCTTGTCGTGTTCCTGAGTTAAGCGGGATGGCTTTGAGTTTCTCTCCGTTTAATTTGATGTTAGCTGTCGGTTTGCTGTATATAGCTTTTATTATATTTAGGTATGACCCTTGTATCCCTAATCTCTCCAAGACTTTTAACATAAATGGACGTTGAATTTTGTCAAATGCTTTTTCAGCATCTAATGAAATGATCATATGATTTTTTTTCTTTCAGTTTATTTATATGCTGGATTACATTGATAGATTTTCGTATGTTGAACCAGCCCTGCATCTCAGGAATGAAGCCTACTTGATCATAATGGATAATTTTTCGGATGTGTTCTTGGATTCGGTTTGCCAGTATTTTGTTGAGGATTTTTGCGTCGATATTCATGAGTGAGATCGGCCTGTAATTCTCTTTCCTGGTTGAGTCTTTGTGTGGTTTTGGTATCAGAGTAACTGTAGCTTCATAAAAGGAATTTGGTAATGACCCTTCTGTTTCTATATTGTGGAATACATTGAGGAGTATAGGAATTAGGTCTTCTTGGAAGTTCTGGTAGAATTCTGCATTGAACCCATCTGGCCCTGGGCTTTTTTTGGTAGGGAGGTTTTTGATAACAGCTTCTAATTCTTCGCGACTGACAGGTCTGTTTAGATTGTTCACCTGGTCCTGGTTTAATTTTGGTAAATGGTATTTATCTAAAAAAGTGTCCATTTCTTTTACATTTTCCAGTTTAGTGGCATACAGGCTTTTGTAGTAAGATCTAATGACTCTCTGAATTTCCTCTGTGTTTGTGGTTATGTCCCCCTTTTCATTTCTGATCTTATTAATTTGCGTGTTCTCTCTCTGCCGTTTGACTAGTTTGGATAGGGGTTTATCAATCTTGTTGATTTTCTCCAGGAACCAGCTTTTTGTTTCATTGATTCTTTGGATTGTTTTCTGTGTTTCTATTTTGTTGATTTCAGCTTTCAGTTTGATTATTTCCAATCTTCTACTCCTCCTAGGTGAGTCTGCTTCTTTTTTTCTAGAGCTTTCAGGTGGGCTGTTAAGTCTCCAATATGTGCTTTCTCTGTTTTCTTTAAGTGGGCACTTAGTGCTATGAACTTTCCTCTTAGCATTGCTTTCATAGTGTCCCATAAGTTTGAGTATGTTGTTTCTTTATTTTCGTTGAATTCAAGGAAGACTTTAATTTCTTTCTTTATTTCTTCCTTAATCCAGGTATGGTTCAGTAGTTGACTGTTCAGTTTCCATGAGTTTGTAGGCTTTCTGGGGGTAGCATTGTTGTTGAATTCTAACTGTAATCCATGGTGATCTGATAAGACGCAGGTGGTTAGTAATATTTTTTTGTAACTGTGTAAGTTACCTTTGCTACCGAGTATGTGGTCAATTTTCGAGAAGGTTCCATGAGCTGCAGAGAAGAAGGTATATTCTTTCCTGTTCGGGTGGAATATTCTATAGATGTCTGTTAAGTCCTTTTGCTTCATTACCTCCATTAATTCTCTAATTTCTCTGTTAGGTTTCTGTTTGATTGACCTGTCCATTGGTGAGAGAGGAGTGTTGAAGTCTCCTACTATTAGTGTGTGTGGTTTGATGGCTGCCTTGAGTTTTAGTAATGTTTCTTTTACATACGTGGGTGCTTTTATATTAGGGGCGTAGATATTCAGAATTGAGACTTCATCCTGTTGAGTTGTTCCTGTTATGAGTATAAAATGTCCCTGTCCATCTCTTCTGATTGATTTAAGTTTGAAGTCAACTTTGTTAGAAATTAGTATGGCCACACTTGCTTGTTTCTTAGGTCCATTTGCTTGATAGGCCTTTTCCCAGCCCTTTACTCTGAGTAGGTGCCTGTCTTTGTGGTTGAGGTGTGTTTCTTGTAGACAGCAGAATGTTGGATCCTGTTTTCGTATCCAATCCCTTAGTCTGTGCCTTTTTATAGGTGAGTTGAGCCCATTGACATTAAGTGATATTAATGACCAGTGGTTGTTAACTCCGGTCACTTTTTTAGTAGTAGGGTTTGTGTGTTTCCCTTCTTTGAGTTGCGCTTGTGAAAGGTCTCTAGATGACTGAGTTATTGTGGGCATTGTTGGACTCCTTGGTTAGTGATTTTCCTTCTTAAATTTTCTGTAAGGCTGGATTTGTGGCTACGTATTGCTTAAATTTGTTTTTATCCTGGAAAATTTTGTTTTCTCCATTTATAGTGACCGAAAGCTTGGCTGGATATAGTAGTCTGGGCTTGCATCCATGATCTCTTAGTTTTTGCAGTACATCTATCCAGGACCTTCTGGCTTTCATGGTTTCCATAGAGAAGTCAGGTGTAAGTCTGATAGGTTTACCTTTATAAGTAAGTTGGCCTTTTTCCTTTGTGGCTCTTAATATTCTTTCTTTATTCTGTATATTTTGTGTTTTGATTATTATATGGTGAGGGTATGCTTTCTTTTGATCCAGCCTATTTGGTGTTCTGTATGCTTCTTGAACCTTCATAGGTACCTCTTTCTTCAGGTTGGGAAAGTTTTCTTCTATAATTTTATTAAGTATATTTTCTGTACCGTTGAGCTGCACTTCTTCTCCTTCTTCTACTCCAATTATTCTTAGGTTTGGTCTTTTTATTGTGTCCCAAATTTCCTGAATGTTTTGTGATGAGAATTTGTTGGTTTTGCTGTTTTCTTTGATCATTGTGTTTATTTTCTCTATGGTATCTTCAGTGTCTGATATTCTCTCTTCTATCTCTTGTAATTTGTTGTTAGTACCTGTCTCTGTCATTCCTGTTCGTTTACCCAGATTTTCCATCTCCATTCTTCCCTCGGTTTGTGCTTTCTTCATTGCTTCCATTTCATTCTTCATGTCTTGAACCGCTTCCCTAACCTGTTTGATTGCTTTTTCTTGTTTCTCTTGGTTTTCTTGCGTGTCTTTGAGCGATTTATTCATTTCATCTACCTTTTTGTTTGTAATCTCTAATTGTTTATGGCAGTTTTTCACCTCCTGTTTAAGGTCCTCTATTATTTTCATATAGTTAACTTTTGAGTCGATTTCTTCTATTTCTTCAGGAGTAGGGTGTACAATTCTTCTTATTTCGGGATCCCTGGTTTCTGGTGGTGTCATGTTGCCTTTCAGGTTGTTGGAGGAATTCTTGTATTGGCGCCTTCCCATTTCTTCCTTCAAATGGAGCCAGGAGAGGCCTGGTCTCTTGGTCCAGTCTTTGCTGTGATTGACTCTCTGGGTATATCTCTTCAGTGTAGAAGTAGGAACCGTTCCCGACCCGATGGGATTACTCAGCAACTAAACAGGGCCGCCAGTAGCCCAATGATCCAGGGCCAACAGGATGAATGGAGCAAGGGGGGGTGGTAACCAGGAGCTCGCAGGAAGCCTGGCGCCAGAGCTGAAGGTGCCCGGCTCCCTTACAGGGGACCCTGAGGCCTGCCCAGTAGGCAGGCACTCACCGCTCTGGGTGGGTCACCTTAGTTTAGGAGCTTGAAACTGTATTTGAGCACTGGTCCTAGCATACAGCAGGGCAGGGTTGGGGAGGGGTGCTGGGAGGGCTGGGTCGTGCGAAAGAAAGACAGCCCTGCAGAAGGAGCTGGGGGAGGGGGTTTGTGCTCTCTTCCGGGACAGTCTGCCCCTGGATAGCACACACTCACCCGTCCTGATGGGATTCCTCAGCAATTAAACAGGGCCGCCAGTAGCCCAATGATCCAGGGCCAGCAGAATGAATGGAGCAAGGGGGGGATGGTATCCAGGAGCGCGCAGGAAGCCTGGCGCCAGAGCTGAAGGTGCCCGGCTCCCTTACAGGGGACCCTTAGGCCTGCCCGGTAGGCAGGCACTCACCACTCTGGGTTGGTCGCCTTAGTTTAGGAGCTTAAAACTGTACTTGAGCACTGGTCCTAGCATACAGCAGGGCAGGGTTGGGGAGGGGTGCTAAGGGGGCTGGGTTGTGCAAAAGAAAGACAGCCCTGCAGAAGGAGCTGGGGGAGGGGGTTTGTGCTCTCTTCCGGGACAGTCCGCCCCCGGATAGTACACACTCACCCGTCCTGATGGGATTCCTCAGCAACTAAGCAGGGCCGCCAGTAGCCCAATGATCCAGGGCCAGCAGAATGAATGGAGCAAGGGGGGGATGGTATCCAGGAGCGCGCAGGAAGCCTGGCGCCAGAGCTGAAGGTGCCCGGCTCTTTTACAGGGGACCCTTAGGCCTGCCCGGTAGGCAGGCACTCACCACTCTGGGTGGGTCGCCTTAGTTTAGGAGCTTGAAACTGTATTTGAGCACTGGTCCTAGCATACAGCAGGGCAGGGTTGGGGAGGGGTGCTGGGAGGGCTGGGTCGTGCGAAAGAAAGACAGCCCTGCAGAAGGAGCTGGGGGAGGGGGTTTGTGCTCTCTTCCGGGACAGTCTGCCCCTGGATAGCACACACTCACCCGTCCTGATGGGATTCCTCAGCAATTAAACAGGGCCGCCAGTAGCCCAATGATCCAGGGCCAGCAGAATGAATGGAGCAAGGGGGGGATGGTATCCAGGAGCGCGCAGGAAGCCTGGCGCCAGAGCTGAAGGTGCCCGGCTCCCTTACAGGGGACCCTTAGGCCTGCCCGGTAGGCAGGCACTCACCACTCTGGGTGGGTCGCCTTAGTTTAGGAGCTTAAAACTGTACTTGAGCACTGGTCCTAGCATACAGCAGGGCAGGGTTGGGGAGGGGTGCTAAGGGGGCTGGGTTGTGCAAAAGAAAGACAGCCCTGCAGAAGGAGCTGGGGGAGGGGGTTTGTGCTCTCTTCCGGGACAGTCCGCCCCCGGATAGTACACACTCACCCGTCCTGATGGGATTCCTCAGCAACTAAGCAGGGCTGCCAGTAGCCCAATGATCCAGGGCCAGCAGAATGAATGGAGCAAGGGGGGGATGGTATCCAGGAGCGCGCAGGAAGCCTGGCGCCAGAGCTGAAGGTGCCCGGCTCTTTTACAGGGGACCCTTAGGCCTGCCCGGTAGGCAGGCACTCACCGCTCTGGGTGGGTCGCCTTAGTTTAGGAGCTTGAAACTGTATTTGAGCACTGGTCCTAGCATACAGCAGGGCAGGGTTGGGGAGGGGTGCTGGGAGGGCTGGGTCGTGCGAAAGAAAGACAGCCCTGCAGAAGGAGCTGGGGGAGGGGGTTTGTGCTCTCTTCCGGGACAGTCTGCCCCTGGATAGCACACACTCACCCGTCCTGATGGGATTCCTCAGCAATTAAACAGGGCCGCCAGTAGCCCAATGATCCAGGGCCCGCCTGTTTCCCATTCTTAACGTGGTTTGTCACATCTCTTGATTTCTCTTTCTTCTTTCAGCATTGTATGTTGAGGGGCTGGGAATCTCCGCTGATGGAAGCTGAAGATGTTTTAGCTGTTTATTAAGCCTGTGCTATCTATAAAATCTGTATTGTTTTACTGTCAGCTTTTGTTCCTAAACTTAGAATTTTAGGAGACAAATGGGAAAAGCATACACATCTATATTTCACACAATTTCCAACAGTTGCCTTAGTATTTAGAATTAAGGATCTAGAAATTGAAGAGAAGGCTCAGGGGTTGAGAGCTCTACTGCTCTTGCAAGGCTGAAGTTCTATTCCTAGCACCTGGGATGGGCAACTTACAACTCTAGTTCCAGAGACTTGGTGCCTCTGGCCTCCAGGGACACCTCCACTCACATGTAAAGTCTCTGCTCTCCATATGCATAATTAAAAATAAATAAGCAAGGAAATCTTTAAGAGAAAGAATTGAGGATTCCAAATAGACACGAGGAGGATGTTCTACCTCCTTCCTGGTTTGACTTGGTAGATCCAGCATACACACTGTCCAGGTACACACATCAGCCTCCTTCGTCTTTGACAGTGCTGTATGAAGAGTGTTAAATGCAGCCCTAGTAGTAATCAGAATTAAAGAAAACGTGTATCTAACATACCACCTTTGCCATAAAAAGAGAAACAGTCAAAGGCATGTTTATCATGATTCCGATTTCTTTAAGCTATCTCCTGGGATACCATTAATGCATTTACCGCTCTCAGATCTTATCCCTCAATGAACTAAGCTTGCTTTTCATTTTCACACCCATCCTCTTTATAGATGGTAATGTAGATGGAGTACTAAGTAATAGTACTAGGGTACTATTTCACATATGTCAGTGTATGAGGCTGCTATTACCTAGAAAATGAGTTGACTAAATATTAATTTTATGTGTATGCATGTGTATCTGAGTGTGTATTTGTGCACCATGCCCACAGAGACCAGAAAAGGCATTGGGTCTCCTGGAACTGGAGTTACAGAAGATTTTAATGCACACATGTGTACTGGGGACTGAATGTGTTTCCCCTGCAAAAGCAGCAATTGCTCTTCTGGCTTGAGCATGCTCTCCAGCCTTAGCTGACTGAATCTTACAGGATGTTTCCTCTTTCACAGTTGTCCTTGCTGACATCTTAGCTCTGCTTTAGACACCCAGCAATTGTACCCCACAATATTTTGTACTGTTTTGTTTTGAATGCCGTTAGATTTTCATAGATGTCATGACAGGTATTTCAATGTGGGTGCTTAGCAAAATATTGCTATGCCTAGATGTTACAGTAGATAGTGTTTTCTCATAAATGAAGTTGGTTTTGAGAGTCTGAAATTATTTCACAATGGCCCAAGTCTCTTCTAAGGAACAGAGTCATACGTACAGCTATATGTAGCTGAGTCATCTCCGGTTTTCACTCATGTCCTTGTACTTACTTCTAAAAGATTCCATGACAATCTGTCATCCTTTTCCTCACAAGCTCCTGTCCGCAGAAAAACCCTTATTATAGCTGCTGTGATTTGGTAAGTTAGCGCCCTCTTCCTCCATTATGAAGCCCTACAATGTCCACAGCTTGTCAGTTTTCTACATAGCTGTGTCTGCTTTGGAAAAGAAACATTTTTGGGGTTAGGGTGTTATCTAGTGTATTAACATGTATGTTCATGTTACAGGGATTTCGTGCTTACATTTCAAAATTTAACTGTGGGAAAAGAAATGCATCGTAATATGAAATAAATCTACTGAAATGACTATGGCTTATTCCAAGAGCTTCACTTGCCCTATTTTGTGTGATTAAGTGCATTCCATATGGAATATTTCCAGATTATAAAGGCATATTTATGGTCCCATTTTTGATAGCTACATTTTCATTAAAAATGGCTCTTAAATGTATGGAATGTTTTCATATCATAGCAAAATATGGCCAACAGGAGTTAACATTTTCTTAATGACTTTAGGGTCTTTATCATAAAAATCAGTTGTTTTGTTCTCTGTTATCCTTAGGACTTCTGACCTCTGTGCTCTTCTAGAAAATACCACAGAGAGGTGAGGTTGCACTATGATTTTCATATTAGTATTGCTGTTTTTCTTTGTCAGCATACATTTCTCACTTGGCTAATGTCACAGTTTTAAGAAGACTAGAGACGTTGTGAATGAGTTAGAGTCAGATCACCCTGGGAGTCCCATTCCCAGACATCTTTGAGTTACTGCTTCATCATCAGCTTTTGAATCATTTTCGTCAGAGTTCTCTGCTTTTGTACTATTCAAGAGCATAGCGTGGGGATGGGGAGCAGTGTTTGTGTACTGTCGTCAAGAATTGGCTAAAAAAGGCTTTAAGGGATGGGGCAAAAGTGACCTCTGTGGCATGGATCTGCAAGCTTGTTTGGCAGTCGTGGAAAAGGGATCAATGTCTTGGAAGCTCTGGAAGATGCCTCCCATTACCAAGGTCAGCCCTGATGGAATGTAGTCCCAGGGGCCAAGGCTCTGTAACTATTCCTGGTACTGGGTATTTGGGTCTGACTGGGCAGCAGTTAGAAGGTAAAGGGCAGGAAAAAAATAAGAGAAGGTGGTAAAGGGCAGACTGATAACGTTTCCTCAGGTGAGAGGGAGCCTGTGCTGTCACTGCCTATACAAGCCACCAAGTGTCCTGGAAACAGTTACAACAGACGTACTTCCTGCATTTCAGTTAAGGGGGAGGAACATCAAGGTCATTTTCTGCATTTGAACAGATGAAAAAAAAATAAGTACCTCTATAAAATATGGATAAAGCGTCAATCAAAGCTGCTTTTCCCCCTTGTGTGCTATGGTAATACCAGCTATATGGCTCAGTTGCCTTTTATTTTTAAACACAACTAGAACCAGTACATTGGCAGCTCTTCTCCCCTTCGTTTTTTTTTTTTTTTTTGGTTTTTCGAGACAGGGTTTCTCTGTGGCTTTGGAGCTTGTCCTGGAACTAGCTCTGTAGACCAGGCTGGTCTCGAACTCACAGAGATTCGCCTTCCTCTGCCTCCCGAGTGCTGGGATTAAAGGCATGAGCCACCATTGCCCGGCTTCCCCTTCTTTTTCTTCTCCTTCAACCCCCAACTTTAACAAAGACAGAGCCTTCAAACTCTTCATTGCCAGGCTTGGAAATCCTGCTAGTTTAAAAAAAAATGTTATTGAAAACCTTTCTCCCCTTATAGGCTCGTTTTGACAGGAAATCTTTGAGAGGCAGCAGGAGTGAGGTGCCCAAAGATTTCATCTCTCTTCTTTTGCTTTAGGAGATGCTGAGCACAAGGCTTTTTATTAGGCAAATAAAAAGAGCAGCAAATTCACCCCCTCACTCCAACACTCATCTTTCCCTGGCGCCTGGGCTGACAGCCTTCTGTGCCCTGGACCGCCAGACAGAGCTGGCCACACCCACTCCCTCCCCCATGCGCTGAGGCAGGCTGATCTTCTGCTTCCCGCCTTACTTCGCACTCTTTTCCAAGTTCCTGCCCCTTTCCCAGTTCCCGCTCTTTTCTGTTGCCTCCTGGAGAGGCAGCTTCACTCTGCCTCTCTCCTCATTTCTCCGCTTCCTTTTTCTCTCTCTCTGTCTTCTTCTTCTTCTTCTTCTTCTTCTTCTTCTTCTTCTTCTTCTTCTTCTTCTTCTTCTTCTTCTTCTTCTTCTTCTTCTTCTTCTTCTTCTTCTTCTTCTTCTCTCTCTCTCTCTCTCTCTCTCTCTCTCTCTCTCTCTCTCTCTCTCTCTCTCTCTCTCTCTCTCCTCTAAGTTGACATCCAATTCTGACAGTGTGACTTCCACCTCATACCACCATCTAGCTGGGACCAGCCTGCCCGTGACTTGTCTCCTTGCCTGGAACCAGCCACCCCTCAGGGGACTGGCAGTGCCTCTGGCTGGGATTGTCTGCTCGGAGGGCCTGCTGCCACATGACCCGCTACCACCATTGGTAAGTACAAAATAAATATTTTATATATCATTATGAAATTTTAGAACACTACAAATGTGGAAACCTCAACAATTTCAGAAAGAAAGACGCACTGGGGTCTGGATAGCATAGATTGACTCTTGACCCCATAGCCTCGCTCCAGAGATAAGGTTCCTATGTCCCATTCCAGGCTGGTATTGGGTAGGGCCTTGGACTCAGCTTTCGGGTGACCTAGTCTCCTCCAGAGACAAGGCTTTAGTTCTCTACTCTCGAAGACGAAGCTTTGCTCTCGGGATGGCAAAGCTTTCTGTCTGCTCAGAAAACGAAGCTTTGCTCTCTGGATGGCAAAGCGTTCTGAAAGGCAGAGTATCTTGTCTGTTCTTGGGAGACAGACCTTCAATGTCCACTCTCAAGGAATGAGGATTTGCATTCGGGATGCAAGACGTTAAATGTCTGTTTTCCGGAGATGAAGCTCTGTACTCGGGAAACAGAGCATTTAATATGACTGCTTTTCGGGAGGCAGGCTAGGAGGATCTCTCTTTTCATGGAGGCCTGATGCCAGAGTCATTGTGAGAAGTGAGAAAACTGTCCTGCTTCAGCCACCTCTTTTAAGTCAGTTAGAAACTGCCCCTCGTTTGATCCTTCCAATAACCAGGTGTCCTAGGTTATCAATATTGACTGGCCAGAGAAGGGTGGGGGTCCCTCTTGTGTGGCAAGATTATTTCATTACCATGGTTGCTGGGTGCAGCCCCCACATCTGACAGGTGTAAGATGGTATCTGAAAGTTGTTTTGATTTGCATTTCCCTGATCGCTAAGGAGGTTGAGCATGACATTAACTGTCTTTTGGCCATTTGAATGTCTTCTGTTGAGAATTTTCTGTTCAGTTCAGTACCCCATTTTTTAATTGGGTTAATTAGAGTTTTAATGTCGAGTTTTTGAGTTCTTTATATATTTTGGAGATCATACCTTTGTCCGATGCAGTGTTGGTGAAGATCTTCTCCCATTCAGTAGGTTGCCATTTTGTCTGATTGCCAGTGTCCTTTGCATTACAGAAGCTTCTCAGTTTCAGGAGGTCCTATTTATTCATTGCTGCTCTTATTGTCTGTGGTACTGGAGTTACACTTAGGAAGTGGTCTCCTGTGTCCAAGTGTTGCAGACTACTTCACACTTTCTCTTCTATCAGGTTCAGTGTGGTCAGGTTGATATTGAGGTCTTTAATTTATTTGGACTTGAGTTTTGTGCACGGTAATAGGTATGGATCTGTTTTTATTCTTCTACATGTTTATATCCAGTTATGCCAGCACCATTTGTTTTATGATGCTTTCTTTCTTCCATTGTATAATTTTAGCTCCTTTGGTAAAAAATCAGGTGTTCATAGGTTTGTGGGTTAATATCTGGGTCTTCGATTTGATTCTTTTGGTCAAAATCTTTGTTTTTATGCCAATACCAGGCTGTTTTTATTACTGTAGCTCTGTAATAGAGTTTGAAGTCAGGGATGGTATTGCTTCCAGAAGTACTTTTATTATATAGGATTGTTTTGGCTACCCTGGGTTTTTTGTTTTTCCATATAAAGTTGATTATTTTTCTGTCAAGGTCTGTGAAGAATTTTGATGGGATTTTAATGGGGATTGCATTGAATCTATAGATTGCTTTTGATAGAGTTGCCATTTTTACTATGTTGATCCTCGCAATCCAAGAGCATGGGAGATCCTTCCATTTTCTGGTATCCTCTTCAATTTCATTCTTCAAAAACTTAAAGTTCTTGTTTATGCTATTTGTGGCAATTGTGAAAGGTGATGCTTCTATGATTTCCCTCTCTGCTTCTTTATCCTTTGTGTATAGGAGGGCAACTGATTTTTTGGAGTTGATCTTGTATCCTGCCACATTACTAAATGTGTTTATTAGCTGTAGGAGTTCTTTGGTAGAGTTTTTGGGTCGCTTCTGTACACTATCATATCATCTGCAAATAACGAAAGTTTGACTTCTTCCTTTCCAATTTGAATCCCCTTGATCTCCTTATGTTGTCTTATTGCTATTGCTAGAATTTCAAGCACTATATTGAAGAGGTATGGAGAGAGTGGAAAGCCATGTCTTGTTCCTGATTTTAGTGGAATGGCTTTGAGTTTCTCTCCATTTAATTTGATGTTAGCTGTTGGCTTGCTGTATATAGCTTTTATTATATTTAGGTATGAACCTTGTATCCCTAATCTCTCCAAGACCTTTATCAAAAAGGAGTGTTGAATTTTGTCAAATGCTTTTTTAGCATCTAATGAAATGATCATATGTTTTTTCTTTCAGTTTATTTATATGATGGATTACATTGATAGATTTGCATATGTTGAACCAGCCCTGCATCTCAGGAATGAAGCCTACTTGATCATAATGTATAATTTTTTTTGATGTGTTCTTGGATTTGATTTGCCAGTATTTTATTGAGAATTTTTGCATTGATGTTCATGAGTGTGATTGGCCTATAATTCTCTTTCTTGGTTGAGTCTTTGTGTGGTTTTGGTATCGGTAACTGTAGCTTCATAAAAGGAGTTTGGCAATGACTCTTCTGTTTTTATTTTGTGAAATACATTAAGGAGTATAGGTATTAGCTCTTCTTGGAAGTTCTGGTAGATTTCTGCATTGAAAATATCTCATCCTGGGCTTTTTTTGGTAGGGTGGTTTTTGATGACAGCTTCTAATTATTCGCAACTTATTTTTCTTTAAAATATTGATTTATCCCTGAACTCAGGAGGTAGAGGCAGATGGATCTCTGAGAGTTCGAGGGAAGCCTGGTCTACAACATCTAGTTCCAGGACAGGCTCCAAAGCTACAGAGAAACCCTGACTTGAAAAACAACAATAAAAAAATGATTCACCAATAATATTTATAATTTTTGTGGAGCTGATATTTTAATCTATCTCTAACTTCAGGAATTCAAGTCAGTTTTTTATTCCCCAAAAGGAAAATGATCTGAAGGGGAAAATTCCTGTAAAATGGATTCTCCTGACAACATATTTACAAAAATGTATTACCAATAACTAATGACAGAACAAAAGTCAAATATTAATTCAGGATCAAAATCTTCTCTGTAGTCTATTAATGCAAAGAAACTAAAGTCACGACAGTGTTGGAGGTGGGTGTTGTGGCACTCAACTGGGAGCCCACAGATGCCAAGCCGAGGCTGATGATTGTGAGTTTTAGGCTAGCCTAGGTTACACAGTGAGGTCCTGTTTCAGAATAAAAACCAAAACTAAACAGAAGACAGAAATGGAAATGGAAAAGGGGTGGTGTATGTGTGTGTTTATGTGTGTGTGTTTGCTGCTAATCTAGTACAGAGGTGTATCTTACATTAAACAAAGACCTATGTGAAATTCCCACCGAGGAGAATTTTTTTCTATGTTTGCACCTTAATCTCTAATTTGTAGGATGTGAGTTGCCCTGAATATATTGACTGATAATCGAAGTCCGGGAGATCATTCTCCTAGGCAGTAGAGCCTTTCATTGCTACAATATAAAGAAAACTAGAGGATGGATGAGAGCAGTTCAACCGCTCCAATGGAAAATGTGAAGC
The DNA here is from genome assembly GCF_037038515.1 of Microtus pennsylvanicus. Classification (NCBI taxonomy): domain Eukaryota; kingdom Metazoa; phylum Chordata; class Mammalia; order Rodentia; family Cricetidae; genus Microtus; species Microtus pennsylvanicus. The sequence continues at coordinate 34,074,269 of NC_134580.1, forward strand.
TGAGTAGCTGTCCAGTCCTTGGGTTCATCACAGGGAATGAGGTGGTGGAGATGTTCCCCTCTGGCCTTTGTTACTGGCTTCAGTGAATCAGGACAAACCACTTAACCTCTCCCCCATCCTCTGTGTTCCCCCCAATGACACTGGTAGTAAGGTTCCTTGCAGTAATGAGACAATTGCCAGATTAATGACTATGAAAATCTCTACAGATTTAATGGAAGGAAATGCTTACTAAAACAGTGAATGCAAAGAAAATTGAGTGCAAAGAGCTTCCAGACACCACTAGACAAAAATGTCAAAGGTGCTTAGTGAGGAGGGGTAGCATTATGTAATTGATGATGCTGATCTTCTAACTGGGAGTTTGCTATGAGTGTTCATGGTGTGTGACACCCGAGACTTCTACAGCAGTTTGAACCTTCCATTTTAGGAAGGGATCTAGTGGGTCACAGATATCTTCCCTATCACTCTTCCTTCCCCCACCCATTGCCTTGACCCAGTCTGTAAATTCCTCCACCAAATGCTTGCTGGGATCCCACAGGCCACTCCGACCAGTTTTCATGTATGCAAACTGAAGATCTTCATATTTCCAAGATGCAGATCCCCCATTCCTTAAAGACCAATCCCCGAGTCTCCTCGCCAGCTCTGTAGCAGACTTTGTGCTGCAGGCTCTCCTCACATCATGCCCCCATTCCTAGGTGACTAAACAGATCATGATGGAACACCCTGAATTTCTCCCTCCTCTGGATCCTAGCAGACCCATTCAGCCTATCTTCATTTCTAAAAGTCAGCTCTCAATATACAGAAATACATTTTTTCTGGAACCTTCTTGGACACAGCTATCAGGACCTCAGAATTTCCTACCAGGCAGCACAGAGTGAGTCACATTACTCTACTAAGAACATCAGAAAACACAGCAAGGAAGGAACACTTACCCTGCAAAGATAAGATAACAGAACCTAAGATTATAATTTTTCACCTCAGATGCTAAGACATCATAATAAAAAAACCCCACAAAAGTGCACTAGATAGATAGATAGATAGATAGATAGATAGATAGATACATAGATGATAGATTTTTCTCAAGCATGGGGCCTACCTTGGAGTAGAGTTGGTATACTAAGTATCATTGGATTGGAATCCATTTACCTTCTTGTAGCAGCTATACTCATACATATTTTCTTCATCATGTGTGGGACTTTGTGTTCACATTCCTTATTTTTTATGGCATTTTTCCTTGTTGAACTTGTGCATGTCATGTGCACGCTGTCATCACTTCTGTGAGTTCATATGTGCATGCTTCCTGTTGTATCTGGATGACACTATTGTCTTAGCATCACCAAACATTCTGAGTCTGCAATCTTTCTGCCTCATTTATCCTCTCAGATCCCTGAGCTTTGGGAGGAGGGATTTCATAAATACATCACATTTAGAGATGAGTGCTCCAAAGTCTCATACAACACATTTTCCAGTTGTAGTTCTCTGTGTTAGTTATAATCTACTGCAAAAAAGGCCTCTTTTATGAGGAATGAGTGAAGCATTCATCTGTGGGTATTGTAGTAAGCCATTTGAGTTATTTACTGTTATCTCCCTTTAGTAAAATAGTAGGAGTAGGATTTCCCCCACTGCTCCTGACATATGTGGTCATGTTTGCAGTTAATTTAGCTAGGTCAAATATGGGTTCCATCTCATACATTGAGCTTTAAACCCTAGTATAAAATTATGGGATTATTTCTATAACATTTGTGCCATTATTGCATTAGTATATCTTGCAGACAAGTTTGATGTAGGAGGTGATGATCTATGCTGTGAACAAGCTTTATTGCCATTGGTTAACAAAGAAGCTGCTTTCGGCCAACAGAATATAGCCAGGCTGGAAGAGATATATTTATAGAGGGAGTAGGCAGAGTCAGAGATAAGCTGTGGAGCCACCAGTGAGAAGCCTTGTAGCCATTACCTGGGACAGATGCCTTTCCTGGAGCCCACTAAAACTTTGTTGGTAGGCCATGACCTCATGGTGATACACAGATTAATGGCGATCGGTTAGTTTAGGATGTAAGAGTTAGCTAGAAATATGCTTAAACTATTGGCCAAGCAATGGTTTAATTAATAAAGTTTCTCTGTAATTGTTTCTGGGAGGCCAGAAACAAATGAACAGCCTTCCACCAGCTTTTGTAGATCGAAGAGGTTGTAGCTATGTGATATTGATGATTAGCTTTCTCCCCTGTTAATGAGCAAAGTAGCTTTTAGCACCATGAATTCTTGTGGGTAGAACTGAAGCTCAGAACTGAGTACTAGTTTGATTTTTTTTCCCTCCTGTGTTTAATGGTATGTGACAGCCATTTCCTTAGCAACAGAACCTTACAGTCAGGTTGTGGTGGGTAGCTGAGAGCCTTGACTAATTTCTGTAGTTTGAGTTATTTTTGAGATTCCTTTAGCCCATGACTCAATAAGGTGTAACCCAGTCCACGCAGTGGAAGTTATGCTTGTTGGCATAAGCTGGGACATTTCTTCTCCCATTATATGGTGACTCCATTTAAATTCATTTCAAATGTACATACATTTAGGATGTGCTCACATGGGGTAATTTTCCATGGCTTTTTAAAAGGCCTTTAGGGTTCATACAACCATTATGGAAATCACTGTGGATGTTCTCTAAAAAGCTGAAAGTTGAACTACTAAAAGATCTAAGAATATCACTATCAGGAGTATAACCAATGGATTCTACTTTCTACTTCAGAGAAACTATCTCATATGTGTTCATTGCACTTCTGCTCATCAGAGCTTAGACAGACTCTTTAAGGCAGCATTCTACTTTTAGTTGGTTTAAAAACAGGTAAACTCTAAATATTCCTTTGGCTTAGTAATGGGTTATGATGATTATTCCTGGAGAAAAGATAAAAAAACTGGAAGGTTTGTTGCTTTGTTTGTTGTTTGGATTTTTTGTCTGTTTGTTTGTTTTGATTTACTTCAACTTACTGATGTTGAATGGATACTAAATAGTTACTATGAAGCTGCACCATAGAAGCTCACTAGGTATCCAGCCAGGGAATGAGGTAAGATAACTGCAGTATTTCACCTGTCTCTAAGATTCTCCAAGTTCAATCTCCCAATTTTATTCACACATCTGCAGTAGAACACCCTCACCCTTATTTCATCTCAGTAGATCCAGCAGAATTTCATTCTTTACCTACCTCTTCCAACTCAGTGATTGTCCCAGTCCTCAATTCTACCAGTAGAACCCACTGGTTACTCATGCCTATGAAGCAGGTAGGATTTGTACATATCTTCTCCTCTCCCCCATCCTTGAGAACCTGTCTTTCACTTTCACCCATGAATCTACAGTAGAATGTCAGCTGCTGAGTCCCTCTACCCCTTTTATCCTGGTCCCATCTCCAAAAGATGTCACAGATCTTTGTGTCTCTTAATTCCATCCTCTCAGCAATTGATTGGTCCCAGTCATCAAATCTACTAATAGCACCCATAGCTATTCATACCAGTGAATCAGATAAGATACAAACTGATCTTGCATTCTTCCTCTGGTCCTCACCATCCAATCACAAAGTACCATCTAGAGATATATAGTAGAAAGTATGCTGAAGACTCCCTCTGTCCACAAACTTGTTTCATACCTCCAGCAGATCACATAGACCTTCATTCCAAAACATTAATCTTCAATTTATTGATGAGACACTGACCAAAATCTACCAGGACCTCCCTAGAAACAGAGAGGTAGTCCTGCCCTCAATGCAGATCGACGTCATAGAGCTCTTTAACTCTATGTCTGATCTTCAAGATCTGTTCCCGTTTCATTTGGATCCACCTTAGACTATCCACTGGCAAGAAAGCCTATAGCACTCACCATGCTTCCTTTTCCAATAGACACTGCAGATCATTACACCTCAAGCCCTCTGACAACATCAATATATCCGAGCTGCCAAATACAGCAGGATTGCCACGAGAACATAGGGATCACTCCATCTAGTGATGTTTAGGATGAACGCAGAGACGAACTTCAATTACTCATCCTTAAGATCCAAGCCCTAAGTTTCATTTACAGTTATGTAGAGGACCTCTTGCTTGGGCCTCTCTCTATCCAACCAGGACTGCACCTATCTCCCATAGACCTCATAGATCTTCCAAATCACCTACCTTGTACAGTTCATTGATTTCTCCCTGGCCAGAGTTTGGCCAGGACTCAATGTGAAATAATATACCTCTCATGGCAGTGAAGCAGGTAGGATGAATATAGTTATTCAACTCCACCTTTAAGACTATAGAGCAAGTAACTGAACAACTGAGTTGCCTGCACAGATCTGCAGCAAAACATCAGTTTATGAGTCCCTACACCCATATTATAACTCCAGAAAACCCACACCTAATTCATTGACTTACACCAGTCCCCAAAGCAAGAAACTCCCTAGCACAAATAGTCCACTCATACAAGAGGTTCAAATATGATGACTGCAGATCATCAGTAGTAATGCTGATCCCAATGATCTGGTCCCAATGGTTCATCAGCTGAGCTGCAGGAGAGTTTCTGCAGCTAATTCCACATACCAAGCACACTACTCATCTCCAGTACATGCCACAGATCTGCATCTGTCCCTTACCAAATCTGAGTCATTGATTGCTAAAAGACCTGAATTGTAAATAGAACTCCCTGGACTCCACAGGACACTCATGAGAGGGAATATGGTAGTAGAAATACAGATTGGGAATCTAAGTCAGATCAATGAGACTGAATACCCCAGTTTAATGCAGAGATCTGGAATAGAAAATCTGATGTTCAGTTGCACTGAATTCAATGCCTGTTGCCATCTCCAAGAGATTCCAGACATTTTACCTCAGAAGTATCTCCAGAAATTCATGGATATGTACCAGCCTACAAATCCATAAATCACTTCCTCAGAAAATATAGGCTACTACTGCCATTGAAACAGATACACCCTTTAAGAGTTTCTGTTTCTACCTCTGACACTTGCAGTCCAGTCCCCCATTCTCCTCCACTGTCCTGCAGTAGAACCCCTGCCACTGATGCAGACGGCCTGCCCACATTCTCAAATCTGTCTCATCCTTGAGCTCAAGGCCTCTTGTTCCATCCATAATCTGCATTAAAGCATGAGCTGCTGAGTCGTTGTATGACCGACTTTGTGCTGCCATCTCAAAGAAATGCCAGATATCTTTACCCCTCAAGTACCTCCTCCAACTAAGAGATCTGTTCCAGCTCATACATAACTAGGTACTAACTGCCTGGGCACCCATAGCCCACGTCAACACTGAAGGAGGTAGAATGAATGGAAACCTAAACATATAAACCTCTAACTCTGATCTTCAAGATCTAGTTCCCTGTCTCTATCCTAAGATAGTCAGTGGAACACACAGGTCACTGCTGCCAGTGACTCTGTAGGATGAACACAGATATTGCGTTGTGTCTCTCATCCTTGCCAGTCAAGCTGAGTTTCATTTACCGATCTACAGCAGGCTTCATGCCTAAGGCCTTGCTCCATCAGACCATGGGTGCACCCATCTCCAGTAGACCTCATCGACTATCTCCCATCACCTCCCAGGTAACAGTCATTGATTTGTACATACCCTCACAGCCGCCGCGCTGCGCCCTGCCCCGCCCCACCCCAGCCCCTGCCCCAGCCCCAGCCCAAGCCCCAGGGCCAGGCCCCCAATTGGCCAGGAACTCCCTGTCAAACCATGTAGCGCTCATGGCAGTGAAGCAGGTAGGAGAAATAGGATATACAACTCCACATCTGAGCCTGGAGAGCAAGTCAGTGAGTTCCTGAGTTCCATTCAAAGATCTGTAGCATGACATCTGCCTATGAGTCCCTACGGCCATATCCCAACTCCAGGAAACCCACACCCAACCACTCATTGATAGACACCAGTCCCCAAAACAAGAAACTCCCTAGCACACATAAGATCACTCATACCGGTGATTCAAATAAGATGACTGCTGATCTTCAGCTGTAACTCTGATCCCCATGATCTGGTCCCTGTGGTTCATCCACTGATCTGCTGGAGGGTATTTGCCAGTAATTCCCCCTCTCAAGCATACTACTCCTCTCCAGTAGATGCCACCGATCTGCATCTGTCACTTACCTACTCTGAGTCACCGATTGTTCACAGATAACAAATGCAAGAGGAACTCACTGGAGTGCACAGGCCACTCCTGCCAGTGAAGCCGATAGTCTCTAAGCGTTTCTGCTTCTACCTCTGACCCTTGTGGTCCAGTCCCACATTCTCCTCCACTGTCCTGCAGTAGAACCCCTGCCAGTGATGCAGATGGCCTGCCCACATTTTCAAATCTGTCCGATCCTTGAGATCAAGTCCTCTCATTCTATCCATAATCTGCATTAAAGCATGAGCTGCTGAGTCGTTGTATGAATGACTTTGTGCTGCCATCTCAAAGAGATGCCAGATATCTTTACCTCTCAAGTATCTCCTCCAACTAACTGATCCGTCCCAGCTCATACATCACCAGGTACTAACTGCTGGGAACCCATAGCCCACGTTAACACTGAAGGAAGTAGAATGAATGGAAACCTAAACATATAAACCTCTAACTCTGATCTTCAAGATCTAGTTCCCTGTCTCTATCCTAAGATAGTCAGTGGAACACACAGGTCACTGCTGCCAGTGAAGCTGTAGGATGAACACAGATATTGCGTTGTGTCTCTCATTCTTGCCAGTCAAGCCAAGTTTCATTTACTGATCTGTGGCAGGCTTCATGCCTAAGGCCTATCTCCATCGGACCATGGGTGCACTCATCTCCAGTAGACCTCATCGACTATCTCCCATCACCTCTCACATAACAAACATTGTTTTGGCCCTGTCCCGCTCTGCCCCAGCCCCTGCCCCAGCCCCAGCCCATGCACCAGCTCCAGCACCCCAATTGGCCAGGAACTCCCTGTCAAACCATGTAGCGCTCTTGGCAGTGAAGCAGGTAGGAGGAATAGAGATATACAACTCCACATCTGAGCCTTGAGAGCAAGTCAGTGAGTTCCTGAGTTCCATTCATAGATCTGTAGCAGGACATCTGCCTATGAGTCCCTACAGTCATATCCCAACTCCAGGAATCCCACACCCAACCACTCATTGATTGACACCAGTCCCCAAAGCAAGAAACTCCCTAGCACACATAAGGCCACTCATAGCGGTGATTTAAATAAGATGACTGCTGATCTTCAGCTGTAACTCTGATCCCCATGATCTGGTCCCTGTGGTTCATCCACTGATCTGTTTAAGGGTATCTGCCACTAATTCCCCCTCTTAAGCAGACTATTCCTCTCCAGTACATGCCGCCGATCTGCATATGTCACTTACTATCTCTGAATCACTGTTCACAGATACCAAATACAAGAGCAACTCACAGGAGTGCCCAGGCCACTCCTGCCAGTGAAGCAGATAGGCTCCTTAAGGGTTTCTGCTTCTACCTCTGACCCTTGCGGTCCAGTCCCACATTCTCCTCCACTGTCCTGCAAGTAGAACCCATGCCACTGATGCAGACGGCCTGCCCACATGTTCAAATCTTTCTCATCCTTCAGCTCAAGTCCTCTTGTTCCATCCATAATCTGCATTAAAGCATGAGCTGCTGAGTCATTGTATGACCGACTTTGTGCTGCCATCTCAAAGAGATGCCAGATATCTTTACCCCTCAAGTATCTCCTCCAACTAACTGATCCGTCCCAGCTCATAAATCACCAGGTACTAACTGCCTGGGCACCCAAAGCCCACGTCAACACTGAAGGAGGTAGAATGAATGGAAACAAACATATAAACCTCTAACTCTGATCTTCAAGATCTAGTTCCCTGTCTCTATCCTAAGATAGTGAGTGGAACACACAGGTTACTGCTGCCAGTGATGCTGTATGATGAACACAGATATTGCCCTGTGTCTCTCATCCTTGCCTGTCAAGCCGAATTTCATTTACTGATCTGCGGCAGGCTTCATGCCTAAAGCCTCGCTCTATAGGACCGTGGATGCACAACTCTCCATTAGAACTCATCAATACCTCCCATCACCTCCCACGTAACAAATATTGATTTGTCCATGCCCTTGCCCCTGCCCTGCCCCGCCCTGCCCCATCCCAAGCCCTAGTGCCAGCCCAAGCCCCAGCTCCAGCACCCCAAATGGCCAGCAACTCCCTGTCAAACCATGTAGGTCTCATGGCAGTGAAGCATGTAGAAGGTATAGAGATATACAACTCCACTTCTGAGCCTTGAGAGCAAGTCAGTGAGTTCCTGAGTTCCATTCAAAGATCTGTAGCAGGACATCTGCCTATGAGTCCCTACAGCCATATCCCAACTCCAGGAAACCCACACCCAACCACTCATTAATTGACACCAGTCCCCAAAGCAAGAAACTCCCTAGCACACATAAGGCCACTCATAGCGGTGATTCAAATAAGATGACTGCTGATCTTTGTCTGTAACTCTGATCCCCATGATCTGGTCCCTGTGGTTCATCCACTGATCTGCTGGAGGGTATTTGCCAGTAATTCCCTCTCTCAAGCAGACTATTCCTCTCCAGTACATGCCACCGATCTGCATCTGTCACTTACCTACTCTGAGTCACCGATTGTTCACAGATACCAAATGCAAGAGGAACTCACTGGAGTGCACAGGCCACTCCTGCCAGTGAAGCCGATAGTCTCTAAGGGTTTCTGCTTCTACCTCTGACCCTTGTGGTCCAGTCCCACATTCTCCTCCACTGTCCTGCAGTAGAAACCCTGCCAGTGATGCAGATGGCCTGCCCACATTTTTAAATATATCTGATCCTTGAGATCAAGTCCTCTCGTTCCATCCATAATCTGCATTAAAGCATGAGCTGCTGAGTCGTTGTATGACTGACTTTGTGCTGCCATCTCAAAGAGATGCTCGATATCTTTACCCTTCAACTACCTCCTCCAACTAACTGATCCGTCCCAGCTCATAAATCACCAGGTATTTATTGCCTGGGAACCCATAGCCCACGTCAACACTGAAGGATGTAGAATGAATGGAAACATAAACATATAAACCTCTAACTCTGATCTTCAAGATCTAGTTCCCTGTCTCTATCCTAAGGTAGTCAGTGGAACACACAGGTCACTGCTGCCAGTGACGCTGTAGGATGAACACAGATATTGCGTTGTGTCTCTCATTCTTGCCAGTCAAGCCGAGTTTCATTTACCGATCTACAGCAGGCTTCATGCCTAAAGCCTCACTCTATCGGACCTTGGGTGCACCCATCTTAAGTAGACGTCATCGATACCTCCCATCACCTCCATGTAACACACATTGATTTGTCCATGCCCTCTCCCCCGCCCCGCCCCCTCGCCCTGACCTAGGCCCATCCCCAGCCCCAGCCTAAGCACCAGCTCCAGCACCCCAATTGGCCAGCAACTCCCTGTCAAACCATATAGCGCTCATGGCAGTGAAGCACGTAGAAGGTATAGAGATATACAACTCCACCTCTGAGCCTTGAGAGCAAGTCAGTGAGTTCCTGAGTTCCATTCAAAGATCTGTAGCAGGACATCTGCCTATGAGTCCCTACAGTCATATCCCAACTCCAGGAATCCCACACCCAACCACTCATTGATTGACACCAGTCCCCAAAACAAGACACTCCCTAGCACACATAAGATCACTCATACTAGTGATTCAAATAAGATGACTGCTGATCTTCAGCTGTAACTCTGATCCCCATGATCCGATTCCCGTGGTTCATCCACTGATCTGTAGGAGGGTATCTTCCGCTAATTCCTCCTCTTAAGCAGACTATTCCTCTCCAGTACATGCCACCGATCTGCATCTGTCACTTACCTACTCTGAGTCACCGATTGTTCACAGATAACAAATGCAAGAGGAACTCACTGGAGTGCACAGGCCACTCCTGCCAGTGAAGCCGATAGTCTCTAAGCGTTTCTGCTTCTACCTCTGACCCTTGTGGTCCAGTCCCACATTCTCCTCCACTGTCCTGCAGTAGAACCCATGCCCCTGATGCAGATTGCCTGCCCACATGTTCAAATCTGTCTCATCCTTGAGATCAAGTCCTCTCGTTCCATCCATAATCTGCATTAAAGCATGAGCTGCTGAGTCATTGTATGACCGACTTTGTGCTGCCATCTCAAAGAGATGCCTGATTCTTTACCCCTCAAGTACCTCCTCCAACTAACTGATCCGTCCCAGCTCATAAATCACCAGGTACTAACTGCCTGGGCACCCAAAGCCCACGTCAACACTGAAGGAGGTAGAATGAATGGAAACAAACATATAAACCTCTAACTCTGATCTTCAAGATCTAGTTCCCTGTCTCTATCCTAAGATAGTGAGTGGAACACACAGGTCACTGCTGCCAGTGATGCTGTATGATGAACACAGATATTGCCCTGTGTCTCTCATCCTTGCCTGTCAAGCCGAATTTCATTTACTGATCTGCGGCAGGCTTCATGCCTAAAGCCTTGCTCTATAGGACCGTGGATGCACCCATCTCCATTAGAACTCATCAATACCTCCCATCACCTCCCACGTAACAAATGTTGATTTGTCCATGCCCTTGCTCCTGCCCTGCCCCGCCCTGCCCCATCCCAAGCCCTAGTGCCAGCCCAAGCCCCAGCTCCAGCACCCCAATTGGCCAGCAACTCCCTGTCAAACCATGTAGGTCTCATGGCAGTGAAGCACGTAGAAGGAATAGAGATATACAACTCCACCTCTGAGCCTTGAGAGCAAGTCAGTGAGTTCCTGAGTTCCATTCAAAGATCTGTAGCAGGACATCTGCCTATGAGTCCCTACAGCCATATCCCAACTCCAGGAAACCCACACCCAACCACTCATTGATTGACACCAGTCCCCAAAGCAAGAAACTCCCTAGCACACATAAGGCCACTCATAGCGGTGATTTAAATAAGATGACTGCTGATCTTTGTCTGTAACTCTGATCCCCATGATCTGGTCTCCGTGGTTCATCCACTGATCTGCTGGAGGGTATTTGCCGGTAATTCCCTCTCTCAAGCAGACTATTCCTCTCCAGTAGATGCCACCTATCTGCATCTGTCACTTACCTACTCTGAGTCACCGATTGTTCACAGATACCAAATGCAAGAGGAACTCACTGGAGTGCACAGGCCACTCCTGCCAGTGAAGCCGATAGTCTCTAAGGGTTTCTGCTTCTACCTCTGACCCTTGCGGTCCAGCCCCCATTCTCCTCCACTGTCCTGCAGTAGAACCCATGCCCCTGATGCAGATTGCCTGCCTACATTTTCAAATCTGTCTGATCCTTGAGATCAAGTATTACATCAAGTATTGATGTATTTTTCTGTTCTTGGTTTATTCCATTCAACTTTGATGTGATTGCATTTTTCCATGTTACTGTAGTATATTTAGTTATACAATTATTTTCATTATTATTTTTTAGAAGCCTTTTGTTTCCTAATGAGAAACAGAATAGAACTACATTGAGATGGCAGGAGATTTAGGGAGTAAGTGGCAAGAGTATAGGAAGGCAAACTAATCAGGATACATTATGTGAGGGTTAAAAATCTATTTTCAATGAAATGAAAAAATGAAGCACTGCAAAGTGGCATTGAAGAATGTTCAAGTTTTAACAATGCTCTTTTTAAGTATAGTATAGTTGTGGAAAGAGTATTTTACACACCTCACACTCTAGTATGTTTATTTCATTTGTGTACATGTGTTTTACAGAACACTTAATAAAGTAAGAGACTTTATTAATGCCTTTTAAGCATTAATTTTCCTCTAAATATCTGCAAATACAGTATCCAGTGAAACATTACTGTATGTTTCTTAATACTCTATTTCTGTCATGGTTTCAACATAAAATAAAACTAAATGTTCACTTGTTGTAGTTTGGTGCCTGGCAAGTGGTAGTAATAGATAATTGGCTTACCCTGTCTCCTATTGTCTGTCATGTGGTGGCATGGGTGAGAGAAAGATCTTTTCCCTCACCCATTAATCCCTTCAGCAGGTGAGAGGGCTGGGTAGAATCAATGAATTAGCCTTGCCCTTCACCACACACAGGGAAGCAGGCCCTGCAGCCTGCCTGGGTAGCATACTAGTGCTAGACTTTTTATCACGGGCTTCCGTTAGCCAGCCTTGTGGTTTTGAGAGCAGGAGAGCTGTCCTTATTCGCCCCCTCACCACCACAACTATCAGGAAAGAGGACCCTCATCTCTCCAGGGAAAAACTATAGAGCTGGTTGTATGAGCATGGGTTACTGGGATCTGACTGCCTTGCTGACATCTATGATTGGTGAGCTAGCAGAGACAGTGGTGGAGAGTTCAGCATGGTAGTGAAAATGGGGAAAGTCTGGCAAACTGGCCAATCTAGCTACTACTCAGGCCCAGAACGAGGAGTATGAGTTGGCTCATCCCAACAGTCACATTAACTGTGAACTGTTCAAGTATGTGAAGGGGATGATCTTACAGATCAAAACCTGTAGAAACTCAGGGACACAGGACAACAACAGCACATCAAAGAGGCACCTCAGTTAGAGCCCATTATTGGTGGTGTAACAGAAAGCAGAGGCCTCCAACCAGGCCAAAGATTTGTGACTTGAAATGAACACTTGAAAGCAAAGAAGAAAGGATTAAAGTCTGAATTGTGTGCGTTACTGGGCCACCTTACAACTTCCTCAGTCAGATTCTTCTATCTCTCTCTCTCTCTTTCTCTGGATCTCTTTGTTTCTGCCTCTCTCCTGTTTCTTTTGTTTTGTTTTTGTTTCTTTATTTTCTTTGGTTTGTCTTTAAATTTTGTTTTGTTCTGGTCGGGGTGGTTGCAAGGGCAGAGGGTGGATTCAAGGGGACTGGGAGAAGAGGGGAATGAGAATTCATGATGTGAAGTCCACATTGATTTAATGAAAGTTGATAATCTATGTTTTCTTCTCTTAAAAAGTAAATAAAATTAGGTAATTGAATCTTGAGGTGGTCATGGTAACACTGGAGAAACCTATAATGTGCTCATGGATGAATGAGATGTTATGAAATCAGGACTTTTTTTCTAGACTCCTGTTGTGTTTGCTTCCTGTCCATCATGAGGTGAGCAGCTTCCTTCACCACGTGCCTCTGCACCAGAGTGTTTTCCTTCACCCAAGGTTCCTAGGAATTGGTTGCTACCGTTTGAAAGCTGAATTCAACCCTTCCTATTGCATATTGCTTATCTTGGGCCTCTGTAAAAGTGCATAGGGAGAAGCCACCAATCTTCTAGCTGTGCATTCAAAGAAAATTTACTCATATTCATATCTTGTTTTGGTGAGTCTTGATAGTGGATTTATGAGCCTCAGCATAAAATAAGTGACAGTTGCAATTGTTATTTATTTTATGCTTCCCTTTTATTCATTTTCCTTTCAGCAACTGGCAGTATTTTGGTCACCTAAAGAAAGAATATCACCATCCGGACTGCTCTTCAGACTGGAGAGGGAGGGGGAATGGAGTGGGGGGAGGGAGAGGGATATGGGAGGTGGGAAGGAGGTGGAAATTTTTTCAATAAAAAATAAATAAATAAAAAGAAAGAATATCACACGTAAATATAATAACCATCATCTCAAATCCAACATATGTAGGGAAATGAGCAATGTGGGAGGTAGCCACATTCAGGAGTTTCCCCCCGTTTATTTGATACTTTAAGGTTTTTGCCCCATTTTTTTTCTAATTTCATCTTTCTCTTTTTTCCCGTGTTTGTTTTTCTTGTGTAATGTTTGCCTGCTTTGTTTTGAGACAGGGTCTTATGTAGGTCTGGCTGGCCTTGAGGTTTGCTCTTTAGTAGAAGTTGGCCTTGGACTACAAATCCCCCTCCTCTACTCCCCAAGGGCGTGAGCCACCACTCTCTGGATCAAACCCTCGGTTTTAAAACTTTCACACATGCAGGTAAGTCTTTTCTTTCACAGGTGCTAATTACTGGGCCTTATGAGGCCATCTTTGAAGAAATACATGAAAGAAACAGAGAGGATGCTGAGGCTGATTCCCAGGAGCCAGAGGCTGTTGACCTTCAGGCCAGGTGAAATTCCTGAAAGCAGAAGGAGTGGGACAGAGAATCTAGGGTCTTCAGGGAAGGGCTTCCTCTCCTCTTATAAAAGCCACATTAACCTTGTTAAGACTGTATTTTGATCTCGTTAGCCTGTCTTTGAAAAAGAATGACCTTGCCAGGCAAACAATAGCAGCTGCTGAGCATAAAGGACCAGAAACTGCTTTTAAACACCAGATTCAGAACCTAGTTTGGAACATTACCAAGGGGTTTCCACTCCTGGAAAAAGTCATTGAGGTAAGTCTTGTGGGCACTAACATCAATGGAGAAGGACCTTGCTGTTTCCTGTCGAAGTAAGAAGCTATTTTCTCTTTCTTGACTCTTGAAATAATTCACCTCCTCCCCTGCTTCCTTCCTGACTTTCTTCAATTTTTCTTTTCTCCTCATCCTGCAGTCCACCTGGCACATCTTGACAGTGCATCAGCTTGGAAAGTCGGGAGGTTACATGTATTGAGGATGCAGACCCTAGCCCACCTTGTCCTTGGGTATGTGCATGCAGATGGAGAGAACTTTACGTCATCAGAGCTGCAGCAGAGTCAGTGCTGTTCTCCGTTCACTTCCAATAGTTGGAATCCTAGGCTGAAGGTTAAATTCTGACTATTAATTGCATAAATATGTACACTGTTGTAGAGTTCTTCAATGTTATAGTCATTTGATTTAACCTGGGAGATATTGGATGAATGTTTTTATTTATTTAATCTCTCTCTCTCTCTCTCTCTCTCTCTCTCTCTCTCTCTCTCTCTCTCTCTCTCTCTCTCTCTCTCTCTCTCTCCATGTGTTACACAGCAATGGTTTTACATGTTACAATCCATGTGTGGTGGTCAGGGGATAACTTGTGGCCATCTCTTAATTAATGACAGGCAGCTAGGGTTTAGGTACTTTATTTGTTGAACCACCTTACTAGTCCTGTGTTTAACAGTTAGACTGCTTCTGTTTCAATTTAAATATCCTATTTTATGTTTATTTTTTGGATTTGAGGTGTTTTGAGATGGAGTTTCTACCCTTTATCCTAGAACTTCCTCCAGAGTTCAGATCTTTCTAGTCAAAGTCATTTATCCACCTGTCTCTTCCTCCCAAGTACTGAGATTACCTGGCTTGCATCACCACTGCCCTTTAATTTAATTTTTATTCCTTCTTTTTTAATTTTTAAAATAAATATGTTGACCATACTTAACCCTATACCACACCTTCAATATACTTCTTTCCTTCCCATCCAACCATTTCTTCTTCTTCTTCTTCTTCTTCTTCTTCTTCTTCTTCTTCTTCTTCTTCTTCTTCTTCTTCTTCTTCTTCTTCTCCTCCTCCTCCTCCTCCTCCTCCTCCTCCTCCTTCTTTCTTCTTCCCTGTCAAGTCCAATTTGTGCTGCCCTTAAACTCTTGTATTTATTGATAAATATACAAGGGGCTACACTCTTAAAGAACATTGATTTTTTTCCCCTGCAGCTATCAATTGTCACTAGGTTCTTAACTAGCAGTGAGATTAGATGCCCACCTCTCCTCTCCATGTGAAATTTTTCTAGCTTGAATTGTTTAGTTGTTATGTAAATGTTATCCATGTGTATATATAATATGTACATAAACATGTATTATATATTATTTAGGTGAAGGAAAGACATGAGGATCATTACTTGTGTTGGACTCATTTGGCCTTCTACACTGTTACTCTTCTGTGCAAAGCCAGCACTGTGAATTGTAGTACCACGAATTGCCTTTTGTTTGCCTTTTCCTTTTATGTCAGTGTCTGGCTCCTGTTTAGCCCCGACTTTCTAAGAGTCAATGTGTTGCTCAATTTCCTGTCAACTTGGAATATGTCATGGTCTCCTGATAAAAAGATACCTTAATTCAGATAGTGCCTCCATCCGATTGACCTGTGGACTTGTCTGTGGGGCAGTGTCTTGATTGGTGATTCTTTGGGAAGGGCATAACTCACTGTTGTTGGTGCTTTTCTTGGGCAGGTGATCTGGAAGCGTATATGAAAGAAAATTAAACAAGTTGACAAGAGTAATAAAACAGGTATGCAGCATCTCTTTACATTCACTACCTTAGTTTATATCTGTAGCTTCCTGCCCTGATTTCCTTAGTGATGGATTGATTTTAATATGTAAGACAAATAATTTCTTTCACTCTCCAAGTTGATCTTCATCATAACTTAGCAAGAGAAAGGAAAGTAAGATAGTCACCCATGTGGATGTGGCATCCTTTGAATGCTGTTCTCATTGTAGGTGTCCTAAGAGTCTTATAGCATCTCCAGACCATCAGCATCAGTGTTACAAAAAATTGCTAGAAATAAAGACTCCTGGCATTTTTCATGCAGAAGCAAATCCTGTGCATGGCATTTAGCTTGTTTAACCTTAGCATCACCATAGGATGTGACTTTGAAACACATATGTTTTAAGCTGAAGGCCGTTTGAGGGACCTGGAGATCTATCTTTGACCATTTATCTTCTTACTAGGAGTTCATGAGCGACCAGAATTTTCGCTTTCCAAGGTGAATTATATAAGTAGGAATATAAGTCCATTTTTCTATGTGTTTATGTATGAGTTTGCCATGACAGAATTTCTTGACCCATTTTGTCTGATAGAAGGCCATGGTATCCTTTTTCCATAGAGGTCTTGCTTCATGCCTAGAGGAAGGATTCTTTAGAGAACTTGAGAGAGTCTCCTTAGGCTTTGCTGGGTTTCTTTCCTCCCTCTGTCAGACCCTTGGTACCAATGTATTTCTATGTAGGTGTCCTGTGTCCGTCACACTAAACATAAAAATATGAAACCTACATTATGCCTACTGGACTTAACATTTGACGGCTTCCATGCCATGTAGATAAATTTTCTATGCTTCTTTCTTTATTGCTGCAGTGCAAGCCATAGAAGATCCTGCTGTTCTATAGCCATGTGGTTTTAATAGACACTAGCATCCGGAAATGTCGCTATGTGCTAGTTTATCACTTGATTACATTGTGTTGAGTTACTAGGAAGCTGATAGACATCTGGGCTGCTTTTCAAGTGAGGATAGTATAAAAATCTTTGATTGTTCTAGCATGTGACATTTGGTGATGAAGAAAATGCAGGACCTTTGAGCATTTGCCAAGGAGTCTAATTTCTGAGTCCTAGGAGAAGTTTTGTACTGGACAATGCAGTAGATATCTTCATCCAGCTACCAACTGACTGCACTAATCTCTATTCTGCAGCAGGGGATGAGATTCGCAGATTCTTAAAACCCCCCTCAATCTCCAAACACACTTGTCATTTGTCTTATTTTTAACATTCTTTTGGTGGTTAACAGCATTCAATATGGATTTCCCCAGCGACTAGTAGCACATCACACCTCTTTCATTTGTATGTCTTTCTCAAAGCAGGTTTTCTATCTTTCTTCCTCTTTCTCTGGAATCTTCTACTTTTACCTCACTATCATTCAGACATAGTTCTTCTTTCATAAAGAGTTGTCCCTCCTTTGTGGGATATCTCACAATTGTAAATAAGTATTCAGCTGAACACAAGCATACAGCCTGAAAACATGTCTTTGGAAATTTTTTTTTACATCGCATATTCCAGTGGTTCACTCACCTCCATTCTTAATGATACTTTATTCCATTGGATAGCTCGTTCTCATTTCATTGTACATAAAACTGACTTTATGTTAATAAAACCACGTAAAAAGTATTTATGGCAGGTTAATACCCTATAGCGAACTCCACAGAAGCCTATGCATAGAGTGTATGTGCCTATGTATTCTAAGTGTCATAATCTCTATTCCATCCAATAGCTGGATCCTAGGTGTCTTAAGTAACAAATTGTGGGTGACAAAGGAGGTGTAACACAGCTGGGAATAATGAAAGAGATGACTTAATGAAGAGAAAAAAATTGTAGCTATTGTTAGGTTAGTTAGATGAAAGCCCATGCAGATTTTGTTTTCAAGACATTCATGAATATCAGCTCCAAAGTAAAATGAAAGTTAAATATAAAAATTCTCACTACAAGGAAATAGATATAATGTTTGTTAATGTTTTTTTACATCTTTATGGTATTAGAAATCTAAATGGGAAGATATGTAGATTGAACCATGTATTAATTGAATACTTTGAACTTTTCAAAGCAAATGAGTTAAGCAATAAAAATAAAACTAAAGTAAATATTTAAACATTGAAGATATATATCTGAATTAACATTTTGAATATGTAAATATCATGAATAGCTGAGATTCAATAAGTAAAGTACAGAGGGAAAGAGAGACTGGGAATAAGGGAAGGTCAGGAGAGGGAGAGGAAAAGAGAAAGGAAGAGAGGATGGAGTGAGGGAAGTGGAATGGGATGATGAGAAGGAAGGAAGAGGGTGGGCAATAGGGAAGAAAAAATAGGACAAATTAACAACTGTCTTAATTTAAAGATGGTCTTTGTTTGTCTTTATTTTACATGTATGTCTGTTTTACCTGCACATATATTTGTGCATCACATGTATACAGTGCCTATGAAAGCAGGAGGAAGGCACTGAATTCTCTAGAATGTAGTTACAATTGTGAAACACCACCTGGTAGCTCAGAACTGGACCAAGTTGCTCTGGAAGAGCAACAAGTGTCCTTAACCACCAGCTCAACTCTCCAGTCCTAGTTGCATTGCTGCTTTTAAATAGAAATGAGAAAAAAAAACCAAACTCAAAAATACATAAAGTTATTTAAAAACAAATGTATTTCCAATATGGTAGAAGATTTATGATTAAAGTTCATTTGGATTAAGGCCAAAAAAGCCTTCTGTAGTAAGAAGTCTGCTTTGCCACTTTTTTGTTTCCCTGCCTCCCAGATTCTTGAAACAACCACAAAAAAATTTTATTAATTAAATCACTGCTTGGCCTATTAGCTCTATCTTCTTATTGACTATCTCTTACATTTTAATTTAGCCCATTTCTAGTAATCTGTGTATGGCCATGAGTCTGTGGTTTACTGGGTAAAGTTCTGGCTTCTGTCTTTTTTGCTGAGCTAAATGGCTTCTCCTGACTCCATCTTCTTTCTTCCAGCATTCAGTTTAGTTTCCCCCATCTTGTTCTACTCTGCCCTATCAACAGTCCTAAGCAGTTTCTTTTATTCATTAATTTATAAAAGCAACACATGTACTTAAGGACCTTTCATGCCATTTCCTCTTTTCTGTTTAAATTAAAAGGAAGGTTTTAACTTTAACATAGTAAAATTACTTATAACAAAACAGGTGTCAAGTAATAATTACAGTTACAACATTTATATCTACTTTATCTTTCATCATAACTAAGAAAAATATAATTATAACTATCTATTATATACTAGAAATACAAGATCCACAAAAAATGATTGCTGAAGTTGCCAGAAAAAGAGAGACAGTCTTTTGGGGTTCCTGCTTCATGAAAGAGATTGCAAGACATTCTGAGGAACACAAAAGAAAGCAACTGATGGACTTTGCCATTACAAGTCAGAAAAGATCTTTAAATTTCCTGCTTTATTGAAAAACCTGCTAGAGAGTATGGGCATTTGGGCTGAAGATTGGATGCCCCAATGGTACAGAAGAACTTTGGGTGATTGTACAGGTAGTGAAATGTCTCTGTCAATTCTAGAATTTTGGAAGTGGCTTTCAATACACTTCATGCTTACTTCAGTAATATTATATGTTTCTGAAGTTTTTGCTGGAGTTGAAAAATACATATTTATAGTTGTAGTTTTCCTTAGTTATGATAGAAGAAAAAGTAGATGGAAATAATGCCACTGTAATTCTTACTTGATACTTGTCTTGTTATATATAATTATACTATGTTAATATTATAAACCTTCTTTTTTATTTAAACAGAAAGGGGGAGGTGATGTTTGATTCCCTTCTGTATGCTGTAAATACCATTGGTTAATAGAAAAACTTCTTTGAGACTATAGCATAGCAAGTCAGAACAGAGCTAGATTAGGAAATCTCAACTGAATGTTGGCACAAAGAAGGCAGAGTCTGGGAAAAGCCAAGTAGCCCAGCTGGAGACTGATGCGGGAACTTCACCTGGTAAGCCACAGAATCATGGCAATACAAAGATTAATGGAGATGTGTTAATTTAAGATATGAGTTATCCAGAAATATGCATAAGCTATTGGCCATGCAGTATTGCTAATAATATAGTTTTGTGTGATTATTTTAGGACTGAGCATCCAGAAGCAAACAACATGCAACAGCCTTCCTCCAGGTTTCTATGATAGTGAACATACTAAGAAACATACACTAAGAAACATACTAAGAGCGAAGGGACAGTAAGCCCTTTCTCTTCTTATGCCATCAAAGCAATGGGCATGGGATGGTTGGGTCATAACCCCGAACCAGTAACTCCAGGAGTGGTGTGGAAAGGAAACAAGGAAATTTGGGGGGAACAGAGCTACACGAGTCTAGGGATGCTTAGAGGTTGTCATTAATTAGAACTGGAAGTGGGTGGAGAGTGGAGGGGAGCCCACTCTCTTGTAGTTCAGAAACATCTTTCATCGTGTTGAACACAATCTAGGAGTCCAGGCTGGAACGAAGCTGACAAAGATGAATACAGCGTGTTCCTGCTTTTAAGGTGCTTACACTGGTGAGTTGATAATCTGAATAAAATATTGCTGAGATAATTACAAATTGGCCTCTTGAATATGATTTTATTAAATTTACCCAAAGCACTTCTACCCAATCCCTTGCAAATGCTCCTTGCCACATGTCCCAATTCAAATGAAAAACTAAAGTTGATGATGATAAAATGGATTCAATAGCAAGTATGAAAATGAACTAGTTATATTGTGACATAAAACAATTATTCAGACTCTTAAGAGTTAAATTTCAAGCTACACACCTCTGAGTCAACTCAAAGCTCTGCAGTGAATGCAGGACAGAAGTCTTCCAATGAGCTCTTCCTTTTACTTCCTTAGAGAGCAGACCAGATATCAAGGAAGGAGAAATAGGACATGTTTAATTTTTGCAGCACACCAAGTTCCATAAGGACAATCACTTCAGGAAAAGTAAAAAGTGAGGATGTACACATGGTACTAAGGACATCAAAAAGAAATCTGTTGTTTCTGTGAACTAATACCATAATTTCAATTGTTTCTTACTGCTTTTGTGTATGATATTGGGAATTCATGCTATGATTTAAGGTAATGTTGTCTTATTGAGCATGTAAGCAGTTATTTCACTATCCAATATGAAAATGATGTTCTCCTTCTCGGAGCCAGTGACTTGCACACCTGGGAGTTGATAGTGTGACTTGCTTTTAATGTCTCTTTCATTTCTCTCATTTCTATGTTGTAAATGAGTATTCACTGTTAGAAAGCAAATGAAAAATGAGAGCTTTAGAAGCTATCTTCTCATAATTTTCTTTATTGCAGCTCTCAGTGACTGATTGTGATTCAGCGAAAACAGTGTTCTACAAACGGATGTTCACAGGGATGCTCTGCCTACTGTATCTAAACAAATACTAATGAGGTAATGGGAAAGATTAGGGAAGGGAAAGAGGGCTCACTGTGTACTCATCATCTCAGACAAAACTCTGGACCTTTCTAACATTTCTGTTTATCTTACATGATAGTAAAATGCATTGCAATGACATATCAAAGGACTTAGTTCTCATAATTGTCTCAAATACCTGTGCAAAAATACGTGCTACATGAATTTAAAGAGGCTCAATTGTAAGCAGAGGTGAACTAAAGCTTTTAAGTTCAAGTGCAGGAATTGATATGTATATATACACATACATATATGTGTGTATGTATATATATGTGTGTGGTGTATGTCTCTACATAACATGAATAGATTTCAGGAAATGTTCCTGTTATTTTGCAAATGTAGAAATACATACTATGTGATAACGAGGTAGAATAATAACAAAGAAGGCTCATAAGTAGCCTCTGTAATGTGGGTCTGTGTGCTCTTTCCAAGAGTTTTTCACCCAGAGTAGTTCCCTGGCAGCATGCCTGCTCACCTCCCATGCGGTAATGGCATGTGAGGCTTGCTTTATTTCTGGCATTGACCTATGGATAATGAGGGTTTCATCAAATGAAATTTGAGGAATCTAATGATACTGTTGTGTGGTTTATTTTTTAAGACCCCCAAAGCAAATTAAACCTCAGTGAATCATACATCCTATTTGCAGACAATAGCAGTGGGCAGCAGGGGAGAGGGTGCCTGAACTGGCCTTCTCCCATAATCACACTGATGAATGTCTTGCATATCACCATAGAACTTTCATCTGGCAATGGATGGAGATAGAGACAGAGACACACATTGGAGCACAGGACTGAGCTCCCAAAGCCCAGGTGAAACAGCAGAAGGATGGAGAGCATGAGCAAGGAAGTCAGGACTGCAATGGATGCATCCACCCACTGATGATCTAATGGGAGCTCACCAAGGCCAGCTGGACTGGGACTGAATGAGCATGTGATCAAACCAGACTCTCTGAATGTGGCTGAAAATGAGGGCAGACTGAGAAGACAATGATAATGACACCAGGTTTTGATTCTACTCCATGTACTGGATTTTTGGGAGCCTAGTCTATTTGGCTGCACACCTTCATAGACCTGGATGGAGGGGCGAGGGCCTTGGACTTCCCACAGGGCAGGGCACCCTGACTTCTCTTAGGACTGGAAAGGGAGGGGTGTAGGAGTGGCGGGAGTGGGAGGGAAATGAAAGGATGAGATGAGGTGGAAATTTTTAATAAATAAATAAATAAAAAAGAAATAATTTCAAAAGTACGAATATACAAATCAAGCTTTTAACACTGTATTTTCTTGGTGTTCATTCACAAATTTATTCAGTTTTTTTCTTATTGGTAAGAAAAAGAAAGGGGAAGAAAGCCTGTGAGTTCTGTCCCCAGGTAATTACTCTGGTATTTCTAAGTCACAGACCCAGAGAATTTCAGAGGTCCATGGTTACTGGAGTTTCCCTAATTCACCAAAGAGGCATGTAACATTATGGAGAATGATTTGATAAGCTGGGCACATTTCATATTTTCTTCGTGGTTTGATGGAAAGTGTTTATTCCTTTTTCACATACCTAAGGTCTTCCTCAGAAAACACTTAACAATATGAGATTTTAAAGTCGTGGCTCTTAACAACATGATGGAGAACTATATCCGAAATATGTCCTCCTGATATATTTTGTGCAAGATTCTGTTGTTTGTTCCTGAAACTTTAATTTTAGTGTAATTCTGCATAAACAAATGTTTCCACTGGTAACTTTTGGTCACTTTTGCTAAAGAATAGCTGATCTATATATTGTACTTATTTCTATGTGTGTGAGTTGTAGTAAATGCCATTTTTATCATGATACAAAAAAATATCTTCAGTCTCAAATTCTCCTCCTGCCTCTTTGAAGAAGTTCTCCATTTTGTCTATAATAACAGAGACAGATTTTTCTTCTCTTTTCTTTTTTTATTGATTTTATTGAGCTACACATTTTTCTTTGCTCCCCCCCCTTTCTCTCCCCTTCCTTTCAACCCTCTCCCAAAGTCCCCATGCTCCTAATTTACTCAGGAGATCATGTCTTTTTCTACTTCCCATGTAGATTTGATCCATGCATGTCTCTCTTAGAGTCCTCATTGTTGTGTAGTTTCTCTGGGATTGTGATTTGCAGGCTGGTTTTCTTTGCTTTATCTCTGAAAGGTACTTATGAGTGAGTACATATGATATTTGTCTTTCTAGCTCTGGGTTACCTCACTCAACATGATATTTTCTAGTTAATCTATTTGCCTGTTAATTTCAAGATGTTATTATTTTTTCTGCTGTGTAGTACTCCATCGTGTAAATGTACCACATTTTCCTCATCCATTCTTTGGTTGAAGGGCATTTAGGCTGTTTCCATGTTTGAGACAGAATTTTCTTGATAGAGGCATAGGCATGTCTTAACCTAAGGGCCTTGGGACGAATGTGAATAAGATCCAATACATCTGTAGATGGTGGTATGATGTTGGGTTGCTCAAATCTGGACACTGCTGGTTAGGACTTCATATAAATGGAAGTACAATTTTACTAGCCTGACTTGGAAACTGCTTATATAAATTTTACAGTGTGCAATACTCTGGGTGCTGAACTAATAGCATAACACTTGATCCTGATAGCTAAGATGAAGCCAGTATCATTTCTGTATTATATAGCTTGTCTCTCTGTGCATAGTTGGCAAACCTGGAATTTTAGCTCATTAATCAATCCAGACCACATGTCATTAAGACTATGCAGTACTATTTGAGAACAAGTTACTATAAAGTCAACCCTCACTCCTTGCTGGCCACTCTGACAACCACTTTCTAATACGAGATCATTTAACTCTCAGGATAGTTCGGAGAAAGGAGCATACTTCTCTTGAGTGCATAGAAGAGAAAATAGTGACAGAATAAGGCACAGGATAGACACAAAGCCAAGAACTTGAAACACACCCTTTGTGAATCTGGAATCTGAAAGATTACCTGTTTTATGCATAGTGCTCAATGAAGCATATGTGTATTCTCATGTGTATCTGACATATCACATAGCACACTATCGATGTTACATACATATTTCATAAACAACATTTATACTTTTGACAAAAAATGGTTTATATTTATGTTGAGTTTTTCAGTATTTCCATTTTAGCAATAAGATGCTGGATAGGGGTTTATCAATCTTGTTGATTTTCTCCAAGAACCAGCTTTTTGTTTCAATGATTCTTTGGATTGTTTTCTGTGTTTCTATTTTGATTTCAGCCCTCAGTTTGATTATTTCCAGTCTTCTACTCCTCCTAGGTGAGTCTGCTTCTTTTTTCTATAGCTTTCAGGTGGGCTGTTAAGTCTCCAATGTGTGCTTTCTCCATTTTCTTTAAGTGGGTACTTAGTGCTATGAACTTTCCTCTTAGCACTGCTTTCATAGTGTCCCATAGGTTTGAGTATGTTGAGTCTTTATTTACATTGAATTCAAGAAAGACTTTAATTTCTTTCTTTATTTCTTCCTTGATCCAGGTGTGTTTCAGTATTTGACTGTCCAGTTTCTATGAGTTGTAGGTTTTCTGGGGATAGTACTTTTCTTGAATTCTAACTTTAATCCGTGGTGATCTGATAAGACACAGATGGTTACTAATATTTTTTTGTAACTGTGGAAGTTTGTTTTGTTACCGAGTATGTGGTCAATTTTCCACATATTCTTTCCTGTTTGGGTGGAATGTTCTATAAATGTCTGTTAAGTCCATTTGATTCATTACCTCCATTAATTCTCTTATTTCTCTGTTAGGTTTCTGTCTGGTTTACCTGTCCATTGGTGAGAGAGGAGTGTTGAAGTCTCCTACTATTATTGAGTGTGGTTTAATGACTGCCTTGAGTTCTAGTAATGTTTCTTTTACATAATTGGGTGCTTTTTTATTAGGGGCATAGATATTCAGGATTGAGATTTTATCCTGATGAGTTGTTTCTGTTATGAGTATAAAATGTTCCTCCCCATCTCTTCTGATTGATTTTAGTTTGAAGTCAACTTTGTTAGAAATTAGTATGGCCATACTTGCTTGTTTCTTAGGTCCATTTGCTTGATAAACCTTTTCCCAGCTGTTTACTCTGAGTAGATGTCTATCTTCATGGTTGAAGTATGTTTCTTGTAAACAGCAGAATGTTGGATCCTGTTTTTGTATCCAATCTCTTACCCTGTGCCTTTTTATAGGCTAGTTGAGTCCATTGATATTAAGTGATATTAATGACCAGTGGTTGTTAACTCCAGTCATTTTTTTTGGTAGTAGAGTTTGTGTGTTTCGCTTCTTCATGTTGTGCTGGTAAAGGGTCATTAGATGTTTGAGTTACTGTGGGCATTGTTGGACTCCTTGGTTTGTGATTTTCCTTCTATTACTTTCTGTAAGGCTGGATTTATGGCTATGTATTATTTAAATTTGTTTTTATCCTGAAAAATTTTGTTTTCTCCATTTATAGTGAATGAAAGCTTGGCTAGATATAGTAGTCTGGGCTTGCATCCATGGTCTCTCAGTTTCTGCAGTACATCTATCCAGGACCTTCTGGCTTTCAGGGTTTCCATAGAGAAGTCAGGTGTAAGTCTGATAGGTTTACCTTTATAAGTTACTTGAACTTTTTCATTTGAAGCTCTTAATATTCTTTCTTTATTCTATATGTTATTAGACCATCAAATGTTTTATACAGCCAAAGAATCACAACTTCACTGAGTTATACAATTGCAGCATAAACCAAAGCAACAACATGCCTTAAAATAGTATTTCTCAATACATATTACAGCCAGGTTATAGGGTGTTGGGGGTTGAACTCAGGGCTTTGTGTAGAGTAAGTAAGCACTTATCAACTAAGCTACAACCCCAGCTAGAAAAAAATTTAAAGGAAGCCGGGTGGTGGTGGGACACGCCTTTAATCCTAGCACTCGGGAAGCAGAGGCAGGCAGATCTCTGTGAGTTTGAGACCATCCTGGTCTACAAGAGCTAGTTCCAGGACAGGCTCCAAAACCACAGAGAAACCCTGTCTCGAAAAAAAACAAAAAAAATTTAAAGGAATAAAACTGGGGATAAAAATAGCTTTGAGTATGCTGGTTAGGATCAAAACCAAACTAAGATAGGAAAAACATATTCACAACTGACTGATAACATTTGTTTGTGATTTAATATGAATTTCAAGAGTGTGTTGGTCTGAATGGAAACATCTCCCATAGGCTAAGGCATGTGAATACTTGGTCTGCAGTTGTTGGCACTGGGTGGGTTTACGAGATATGGTTTTGCTGGAGGAATGTTATAAGCCACACATTGGGGTGACACCTGTCATGTTTCAGCCTTGACAATGTTCACATATTCCAGGGTAGGGGTATGAAGATTAAAACTATTAAGCAAAAGGAACAGAGATATGAGAGAAATAAGAGACAGAGACACAGAATAGCACTGAGAGGGAAATTCAGTGAATATTAAATCCTCCACATTTATTTTCCACATGCTTATTATATACTCCACTCCAAAAGGGGAGGGGGAGGCAAGAGACTTCATTAACATGATATAAGGAATAGACCAAGTATCCTGCAGGCAGCCATTCTCTGTAACCTCCTGCCAATCCCCCCCCCTTAAGGAACAGGAATAGATTTGAATTCTCCACCCTTTGGTGAAGGTGGAGCAGACCCACCTTTGTATTCAAACTACTAATTAACCACACCCTACGTCAGGACCTCTTATTTGGAACCATACCTGTTGTCAACACCTTTGAGAGAACAAGAATAAGCTCAAACCCTATGACTCAAGGTGGAACTGGACTCACCTTTCTGGACCCTGGCAGAGGAAGTATGTTTCTGGAGTGGGCCTTGAAAGCTTTGCCACTTCCAGTTCACTTTCTGTTTCCAGATTGCAGTTGAAGAGGAAAGTTCTCCGTGTCCTTCTGCCACCATGCCTGCTGCCTGTTGCTTCTGCCTTGCCTTTATGAACCCTAACCCTCTGGAACTGGAAGCCAAAATAAGCTTTTGTATGAATTGCTTTGGTCATTTTATCACAGGGAGAGACTAATTAACTAAGTAACTAATACAAAGGGCTTTTTTTTTACTTAGTCATTTGTTCTGGATAAAACCATGCTTAAAAGCAAATCACCAACAACCTTTTCAATAATTTCTTCTTCCAGATGCCAAAATGTACTTTTATTTCATATTAGACATAGACGAATTTCTCCCTTCCTCCCTTTTCTTCTGCCCGACTCTGTCCTTCCTTCCTATCTGTGGTACTGGGAACTAAACCCAAAGCCTGTCTGTGCTAGGTTAGGCTTCTACCTTGAGCTACATCTTTAGCTCCCTCCCAACTTAATGCATCATATATTTTAAAATCTTGATATTTTGTGTCACAGACTGAGAAATCTGTTTGTCAAGTGGTTTTATTCTACTAACAAAACCAAAGTTGGGGTATGTATCAGGCTTTTTCTTTTTTGGGCCACTAACCAGCTCCTGAATCATGACATAGAGGCTTCTTATTAGTTCTGAATGCTTGGCCTAGCTTAAGTTCATTTCTGACTAGCTCTGTTAACTTAATTAATCTGTTTCTCTTTATCTTTTGCCTCAGGGCCATTTACTTTTCCTTCCTTCTGTATATCTTACTTTCACTGCTTCCCACATCTGACTGGCTGGTACCTGCCTGACTGCTGGCCCTGGGTACCTCCCTCATTCTCCCCCTCCTTCTTGTTCCTCTTGTTCTCTCTCTCCCCTTTCTACCCCCACCTAGATTCTTCCTTCTATTCATTCTCTCTGGATGCCAGCCCCACCTCTCCTTTCTCTGACTAGCTGTAGGCCAGTTATTAGACCAATCAGGTGACTCAGACAGGCAAGGTGAAACAAATGAGACACATATTTATGTAGTTAAACACACTTCCTTACATCATTAAGTAAACGCAGCACAAACAAATGTAGCACACCTTTATATAGTTAAAGTAATAATCCACAGCATAAACATATTACACACCTTTACATAGTTAAAATAATATTTTACAACATGTAAAGTTTGTGCTTCAGATATTCTGTGAACATACTAGAAAAATAGAAAAGGTATCTAATGTTATCTACCTATTCAAGCAATAGTCTAATGTCAAAGAACCTGCTTGGATTAATTCTAAAATAAAGTGGTTGTATATAGAAATATATCAAGGCTTTTTTCTGTGTGTTTTACTGTATCATTCTAGGTTATTTTAAGAATTTCTCGCTGGGCTAGAGAGCTGGCTCACCAGTTAAGGGCACTTGTTATTGCAGAAGACCTGGGTTTGATTCTTGGTGTCTACATGGTAGTTCACAACCGTCTTTTACTCAGTTGCAGAGATTCAGCATTCAGTACCCACTAAGTTGCTCTATTGGTATTATCCCATGTCTCTGTGTTTCTTTCATATCTCTGTTCCTTCTACCTCTGGGAAATATGAGTCTCTAGAAGCAAAAGTGAGTACCATAGCACTTTTCCATGGACTTGCACTTTTGGCATTATTAACCATAGTTTTGGAAAAATAACATCTTTATTTATGTAACTATATATGTTGAGTGCTGTAAAGATTGAGTATGGAAAGACAGCAAGTTTTCCTTGAGGAAGCAACAAATGAGAAAATTGCTTCTCCTCACTCTGTTCCAATCTGGATATTTGCTATGGGGAAGGGACAGGAAAGTCTTCCTGAACTCTGTATGTCATTTCCCATTAACATTTAATGAAAAACACTTGGATTTATAATCATTAAAAGTTATGAAATTAAAAATGGTGCTTTGTTTCAAAAACTCAACTCTACGGTTTCCAGGCCCTTCCACTAAGAAACAGTTATTTAATCACTTTTACTTCTTTCTGGGAGAAGTGCTTGGCACACAGTGAACAGAAATGAAAACATGAGATAGCAGATCTCCAAAGTGCTTGCAGCCTAAAATGTCTGCAGGCATCTTTTATGTAATAAGTAATGGAATAGCTGGAAAACTGCCTTTAAGTGTAAGGGTTAGGGTTTAGGGTTAGGGTTAGGGTTAGGGTTTAGGGTTTAGGGTTGGGGTTGGGGTTAGGGTTAGGGTTAGGGGTTAGGGATAGGGTTAGGGTTAGGGGTTAAGGTTAGGGTTAGGGTTAGGGTTTAGGGTTAGTCTTTAGGGTTAGGGTTAGGGTTTAGGTTTAGGGTTAGGGTTAGGGTTAGGGTTATCGTTAGAGTTAGGGTTGTGTTAGGGATAGGGGTTAGGGTTATGGTTAGGTTTAGGTTTATGGTTAAGGTTAGGGTTTTGGTTAAGGCAGCTATCATCTTGTAAATGTGGGTTAAGGTTAGGGTTAGGGTTGGGTTAGGGTTAGGATTAGGGTTAGAGTTTGGGTTGGGTTATGGTTAGGGGTTAGGTTTAAGGTTAGGGTTAGGATTAGGGTTAGGGTTACGATTAAGTTTAGGATTTGGGTTAAGGCAGCTATCATCTTGTATATGTGCGTTAGGGTTAGGGTTAGGTTTGGGTTAGGGTTAGGGTTACGGATAGGGTTAAGGTTAAGGTTAGGGTTTGGGTTAAGGCAGCTATCATCTTGTACATGTTAGTTAGGGTTAGAGTTATGGTTAGGGTTAGTTTTAGGGTTAGGGTTAGGGTTAGGGTTGGGTTAGGGTTAGGGATAGGGTTAAGGTAAGTGTTAGGGTTAGAGTTAGGGTTGGA
The DNA here is from genome assembly GCF_037038515.1 of Microtus pennsylvanicus. Taxonomy (NCBI): domain Eukaryota; kingdom Metazoa; phylum Chordata; class Mammalia; order Rodentia; family Cricetidae; genus Microtus; species Microtus pennsylvanicus. The sequence continues at coordinate 34,104,374 of NC_134580.1, forward strand.
TTAGGGTTAGGGTTAGGGTTAGCGTTAGGGTTGGGTTTGGGTTAGGGGTTAGGGTTAGGGTTAGGTTTAGGTTTACGGTTAAGTTTAGGGTTTGTGTTAAGGCAGATATCATCTCGTAGCTGTGGGTTAGGGTTACGGTTAGGGTTGGGTTAGGGTTAGATTTAGCTTTAGGGTAAGGATTAGGGTTAGATTTAGGGTTTGTTTAGGGTTATGGGTTAGGGTTAAGGTTACGGTTAAGGTTAGGGTTTGGTGTAAGGCACCTATCATCCTGTAAATGTGGGTTAGGGTGTTGCGGGAGTTCCTCCCACTCCTCCAGCCTATCGCCGCTGAGATACCAGTCCCTTGGGGCGTGGTCTCTCTCCCTTTAAAAATGCGGCCACTTCCCTCTCCTCTCTCTCTTCACTTCCTGCTCCGCCGGCGACTAGACTCCTGGTCGCGTAGAGGGCTGTTGCCTGGGAGAGTGATCTGTAAGTTTTTCCCCTTTAAATAAATATCACCCTATTAATCATAATTCCAAATTGGTGTGGCATTGTTTGTGACTTACGCCTTCATTTTGGCACCCAACGTTTGGTTTTAGAACCTCTCCCCGCTCGCAGCCGCGAGTTCGGCTTGGCGGCCGGAAGTTCTGCTTGGTGGCTGCAAGTTCAGCTTGGCGGCCGCAAGTTCGGCTTGGTGGGAGCCCTTGCTTCCTCAGCCGCTGCCTGTGCCTTGCAGCGGCGGCCTTGGCCTCCCGTGGTTTGCTCTTTTCTGAGTTGTTTTTAAATCTCCCTTGCAAGCACAGCTCTTAAAGTGGCGCGAACCAGAGCATGCGGTTGCTGAAAGCTGCAATCCCTCAGGGTGACTCTGTCACGTGGAGGCATAAGCAGCTTCCAGATTGCTCTTCTCTACCCCTGGATTCTGGGTTTCTGGTTCCATCTCTGGAATTGATTTAATTACATTTACTTTGTTGAGAAACTTGCGTTTTCCAGTTTTTAACATCTACTAAGGCACTGAAACAGGACCATGTTATCATCGCGATTCTGCAACAGCGCCACCTGCTGGACAATAGGTAATATGGCAATTTTCGTTTCTAACGCAAATTTTACTGCTTTGTTTTCACTAATATAATGGATTAGTAATTTTATATTTACTAATACAATGAATTACATCATTCAAGGTTTATATGATTATGGGAATACCTTAATTTGCTTGTTACTAGGCTTCAGTTTTCTTTTCCATATTCTATCATTAAGGAAGAATATGGCACTCCTAAGAATGATAGAATCTTTACGAACTAATAATGACCAACTAATTGACAGGATTAAAATTATTGAAAATCAGAGGTTATCTGAACAAGTGGATACTATGACAGACAAAATTGATTCCATATCCAAGGGTATTAGAAAGTTACCTGAAACGGTTCAGGCTGTTGAATTTGACCTTCAGAGTTTATCACAAAGTTTTGATAAGGTAACAGACAGAATGTACCTCCAAGATGGGAATCTACATGATATACAAGAAAAGTTTAAGGAGGACATGTTATCTTTGAATGAAAAAATTAAAGCTTTGGAATCACAGGTACAGAATGGGGACCAAAAAATTGATACCTCAGTGAAATCACTGGAAATATATACAGGTCAGGAGATTCAGGATTTAAGAGAGACAATGATAAAAAGATTTGAAAAGATTGGAGAAATTATTGCAGCTGGTGAACAGAGTAAGGAGGCACAAGGATAGGATACAATGCCTCCACCAGCTATTAGAACTGGCTTACCCAGGGTTCTAGCGACATACCCTATACTTAATTCTGACAAAGCGTCAACTTCTAAAGGCTCAAAGGGAGTCAGAGAAGCTAGATGGACACCAATAGCAATGAATGATCTGAAAGAAATTAAGCAAGCTGTTGTTAATTTTGGCTTGCACAATGCATATGTAAAGGAAATGATAAAGACTTGGGCTTCTAATGCTAGAGCTACCCCCCATGATTTCCATCAGTTAGTGTCTGCAGTTTTAGATAATGGACCTTCCTTGATGTTTGGAATTTATTTCAGAGAAGAATCCAAACATATGGAACAGCAAGGAAGAGCAAAAGGCATTGAGGTTTCCCAAGATCAAATTCTTGGTGCAGGAGAATATGCTGATCCACAGGTCCAAGCTCTTTATGATGATGAAGTACTGTGTCTATGTCACCAAGCAGCTTTAAATGCTTTGAATAGGATACAAGATCCAGCAAAAAGGGTTGAATCATATACCAGAATTAGGCAGGGACAGAGAGAACCCTTTATTGACTTTTTGCAAAGATTGATTAAGGCTCTGGACATAGGGGTAACAGACCCAGAATCTAGACGAATACTTCTTGAATCTCTAGCTTTTGAGAATGCAAACATAGAATGCAAAAAGATAATTGGGCCTTTAAAGTCTAGATCAGCACCTATGGATGAATGGATTCAGCATACTATGAATGTTGAGACGTTTAGCTATAATGATGAATCTTGGGTAGGAGAAGTGATTTCCAAAGCAATGAGGAGACATCAAACTGCCAGGTGTTTTAATTGTGGTAAATTAGGACATTTACAAAGGGATTGCAGGCAAAGAATTTCTAGGAATAATATCTCTTCTGGGAATGACAAAAATAGGAGACCTCGGCCTTCAGGTATATGTAGGAGATGTGGTAAAGGCAGGCATTGGTCCAACGAATGTAGGTCAACAACAGATAGACGGGGCAATCCGATATCATCGGGAAACTCCATGGGGGGCCTCTCGCAGGCCCCCAAGCCAACAGTGGCCCAGTCATTCCCAGTCACAGTGGAGAACGTGCCTCACCAAGAAAATTAAAAGCTCCAATTTCTGCTGTAAAAAGTAATACTGGTCTAAATGATGAATTACGTGTGGAGGATGAGTCAAAAAACCCAGTAGGACAGAGTAAACGTATATTTTGGCAGACTTCTATTAATGATCAAAGACCAAAGCTAAGAGTCTGTATAAATGGCACTTTTATTGAAGGCTTATTAGACACAGGTGCGGATGTAAGTATCATTACCCCAGAATCTTGGCATCCGAATTGGTCTCTTCAAGAGGTAGATGTTCAGTTCCTAGGAATTGGAACCCTATCTCGTGTAAAACAAAGCACAAGATGGGTTGAATGCATAGGGCCCAAAGGGCAAATAGGAAGACTAAGGCCATATAATGCCAATATTGCTATAAATTTATGGGGCCGTGACCTGCTACAGCAATGGAATACCCAGATTAACATTCCTGTATTTCCAGGAATTCATAATTCTGGGAAGGATATGATGAGGTATTATGGAAAAAGGTCACCAGCCATTCAGGCTGTACAAGAACATACAGCAAATACCAAACCTTTAGAGGTACCAACAGCCCTACCTTTAAAATGGCTAACTGAGAAGCCAATATGGATCAAACAGTGGCCTCTAGCTGAAGATAAACTACAGGCATTGGAACAGCTGGTGCAAGAGCAACTAGATGCTCACCATATTGAAGAATCAACCAGCCCTTGGAATTCTCCTGTGTTTGTTGTAAAAAAGAAATCTGGTAAATGGAGAATGGTGACAGATCTAAGAGCTGTCAACAAAGTAATTCAACCTATGGGCCCACTACAATCTGGAATTCCTTTGCCTTCTCTGTTACCAAAAGGATGGCCTTTTATAGTTATTGATTTGAAAGATTGTTTTTTCACTATACCGTTATAAGAAAAGGATAGAGAAAAATTTGCCTTCACAGTGCCTACTTATAATAATTCTCAGCCTAATAAGAGATATCAGTGGACTATCCTCCCACAGGGTATGCTCAATAGTCCTACACTGTGCCAATATTTTGTAAGTAAGCCATTGGAAATAATTCGTAAACAATTCCCCAAGTCCATCATTTATCATTACATGGATGACATCTTGTTATCTGATTCAAATAAAGATACTTTAGAAAGGATGTTTGAAGAAGTAAAGAAAGTCTTGCCTAGGTGGGGATTACAAATTGCCCCTGAAAAGATTCAAAGAGGAAATTCTATTAATTACCTAGGTTACAGAATAGGGTTAGAGAAAATTAAAACGCAAAAGGCACAAATTAGGAGAGACCGCTTAAAGACTCTTAATGACTTCCAAAGATTGTTAGGAGACATTTCCAGTCTATGACCAGCTGTTGGGATAACACCTGATCTAGTAGTTCATTTAAACAAAACCTTAGATGGTGATAAAGATTTGAATAGTCCAAGAGAACTGACAGCTGAAGCAGAAAAGGAACTGACAATGATTGAGGAAAAATTACAGGAGGCACATGTGGATAGGGTGAACCCAAATCTTAGCTGCATCCTAGTCATATTGCCTTCCAGAATTTCTCCTACAGGGATTCTAATGCAGAGGGAAGATATTATTTTAGAGTGGATATTTATACCTAATAAACCAAGTAAAAAATTAAAAACTTATGTGGAAAAAGTCTCTGAATTAATTATAAAAGGTAAGCTGAGACTTTGTCAACTAGCAGGTATAGACCCAGCAGAAATTATAGTGCCTTTTACTACTGAAGAAATAAAAAAGTTATAGGAAGACAATGAACCATGGCAAAGAGCTTGTGCTAATTTTTTGGGAGAAATTAATAGCAACAAGCTAAAGACATTATAAAGAGATGTCCTACTTGTTCTTTCTATAATCAAACACCGTTGCCTGCAGGGAGTAACCCAAAGGGCACTAAGAGAAATGAAATCTGGCAGATGGATGTGTTCCACTTTATGGAATTTGGTAAATTAAAATATGTACACCACACCATAGACACGTATTCAGGTTTTCAATGGGCTACTGCCCTGAGCTCAGAAAAGGCTGATTCAGTAATCACACATTTATTGGAAGTTATGGCCATCATGGGTATACCTGCGCAAATAAAGACAGATAATGGTCCAGCATATGTATCTAAGAAAATGAAATGCTTTTTTGATTATTATAATATAAAACACATTACAGGTATACCAAACAATCCTATAGGTCAGGCAGTTATAGAAAGATCAAATCGTACTATAAAGGATATGCTGAACAAACAGAAAGGGACTGAAAATACCCCCAGAAATAGATTACATAATGCTTTATTAACCTTGAATTTTCTTAACGCTAATGAGAAAGGAACGACAGCAGCAGAGAGACATTGGATAATGGAAAAGTCTGCTGAACCAAATCAACTGATTTATTTCAAAGATGTGCTGACCTCTCAATGGAAGCCAGGAGATGTGCTACGTCGGGGAAGGGGTTTTGCTCTTGTTTCCACAGGAGAAGAAAAATTGTGGATACCATCAAAATTAATAAAGTTTCGATTTGAAGAGGAGAAACCTCTTGGAAAGGTGAAATGACAACTCATCCACAATGATGATATTCATACAGGTGGTAAGAAAAACATATAGAATGGGGGCAGGGTTCTGTTCTTATCTCCACAGGAAAACACTCATCTTTGAGAAATTCAAGGGACCCTGGATATTTGGATACTGACAGATGGAAAAATACCTGCCCAATAGGAAATATCAAGAAAACCGAAAGGGTTGTGTAAGTAATATTAAACCATATTTCTAAATTTATAAAGCTGGTTTTGAAGTTGGACTCTGGCTCAGTCCTTCTCCAATTCCAAGCCTGTTAGTAAGAGAAAAACCCAGAGTTTCTGGAGTTTCTGTCTCATGTCAAGAGCCATGATATGGGACAGAAAGAAATATGAGTTTAGAAAACATCTTTGCTTTTCTTCATATATATCATACTTTTCATTGAATATATCTATCATGTCTTTCATTGAATATATATATATATATATATATATGTCTATATGATTAATGCTTAAGTTTTTCATAATGAACAATGAGTTTTTCCTGAAGTGACATTTGAAGTTTCCAGGAAGAAGATGGGGCCCCATAACAACAACTCCACCTGGTTGATATGACGTCATGATACTGATAGCGCTACAGCAAGACCTGCTTTGGGTACCAGCTGCACAAGACAGTTCCAACTTGGTTAGCTGAAATGGTGCACATCTTATACAACATTTTGGCCAGACCTGCACAAAATACTCAGAGACTATTGGCAATTTTAAAAGACATTGATCTTGAAATTTAACCATCATTTTACTTTCACAGGATGCCCCAGAAAGAACGTCGCCCCTATGACAGCTGGAAGTAATTTTAGAGGACGACGTCCCCTCTCCCAGTAAAGTTTGCCCTTGGGTTTAGGGACATCATTTAGGGGTTGATTATAATTAGTATACGATTGAGGGTTGGGGGAGGAATTTTATAAGCTCAGGGATCATTTTGAAAAAAAAAGAGGGATGATGGGATAATAGATTTGTAATTGTGAGTTACTGTTGTTAGACAAATATATTGATATAGATTCTTGTATATTGATACAAAGTTAAATTGTATTGACTATTGTATGCATTCATGTTTCTACCTCTGTTTAAAACATTTTTTATGTATTGACATATATTGTATTGATATATATATATATTGTATATATTTACCATATTGCAGTGTACATTTCTACCTCTGATTAAGATACTTATATAATGTTTGTGTATTGATATATATTTACCTACTGCAATGTATATTTGTACATTGTTTATATTTGGAGGTCATTGTCCTCATTTGTTTCACAGTCGTTTATTGTCTTAGTCTTTAAGTTAGATAGATATTGAGAATTATATAGACTAATAGTCATCTAAGTTCGTCATTTATAATTAGACTAATCAGGTTCTTTAGATATATAGACATTATACTCAGTATAGATAGATAATCTTCAACTTCTTCAAAGAGCTGTAGAAAATGGCCTTTAATCTGACTCAGAGTTTTGTGGTAGTGAGACACAATTGCTCCTGGCAACACCACTCTATTCCCGAGAGAATGTTGAGCACCAAAGACACTCCACCTGGAGCATTTCTTTTTGGCAGAACTGGCCTTGGGGCAAATAAATGCCCATACCTCAACCACTGACAAAGATACAGAGCGTGCATCAATGGATAAAACAGGGCTGTCTTATCCTGCCAAGACAGGGTAAGATAGTTTTGAAAGTTGCTTGCCTTTGAAAATGGTGTGTCAGTTATGTTAGGCCTTAGCCAAAGTTGGTTGCTTCAACGCTGCTAATGTGACTTTGGGTGATTGCCTAGGTAGCTAGTTGTCTCTGTGATTTGTTGCATGTTTTGTAAGTTGTTTTACTGAACTTCCTAATTACCCAGGTAACATTATTTCCCTTCTCAGATCTTTGATGGGGTTGAAGACTATATAAATGTAGTTACTTTCTCTCATGACTTGGCCAAGTTATTTATTATACAAGACCTAAGCTAGTTAGAATAGGATATTTGTACTTATTGTATATAATTTCATAGTAGGTTTAGAACTCTCTTATTTAAACAGAAGGGGGAGGTGTTGCGGGAGGTCCTCCCACTCCTCCAGCCTATCGCCACTGAGATACCAGCCCCTTGGGGCATGGTCTCTCTCCCTTTAAAAAAGCGGCCACTTCCCTCTCCTCTCTCTCTTCACTTCCTGCTCCGCCGGCGACTAGACTCCTGTTCGCGTAGAGGGCTGTTGCCTGGGACAGTGATCTGTAAGTTTTCCCCTTTAAATAAATATCACCCTATTAATCATAATCCCAAATTGGTGTGGCATTGTTTGTGACTTACGCCTTCATTAGGGTTAGGATTAGGGTTGGGTTAGTGTTAGGGTTTAAGATTAGGGTAAGGTTAAGGGTTAGGGTTAGGGTTAGGGTTAGGATTAGGGTTAGGGTTAGGGTTAGGGTTAGGGTTTAGGTTTAGGGTTAGGGTTATGTTAGCGTTGTGTTAGGGTTAGGGGTTAGGGTTATGGTTAGGTTTAGGGTTACGGTTAAGGTTTGGGTTTCGGTTAAGGTTAGGGTTTTGGTTAAGGCAGCTATCATCTTGTAAATGTGGGTTAAGGTTAGGGTTAGGGTTGGGTTAGAGTTAGGATTAGGGTTAGAGTTTGGGTTGGGTTAGGGTTAGGGGTTAGGATTAGGGTTAGGGTTAGGATTACGATTAGAGTTAGTGTTAGGGTTGGGTTAGGGTTAGGGGTGAGGGTTAGGGTAAAGGTTAGTGTTAGGTTTATGGTTATGTTTAGGTTTAGGGTTAGGGCTTGGGTTAGGGCTTAGCGTTAGTGTTAGGGTTAGTGTTAGCATTAGGGTTACAGTTAAGGATAGGGTTTGGTTTACGTTTAAGTTTAGGGTTTGTGTTAAGGCAGCTATCATCTTGTAAATGTGGATCTGTATTGCAGTAAGGGTTATGGTTATGGTTAGGTTTAGTGTTAGGGTTAATGTTAGGGTTAGGGTTATAGGTTGGGTTAGGATTAGGGTTAGGGTTTAAGGTTAGGGTTAGAGTTTGAGTTAGGGTTAGGGTTGGGGTAGGTTTAGGGGTTAGGGTTAGGGTTAGTGGTAGGGCTAGGGTTAGGGATAGGGTTAAGGTAAGGGTTAGGGTTAGAGTTAGGGTTGGGTTAGGG